>NC_082390.1:3108687-3238248 GCF_031168955.1 Gadus macrocephalus | reverse complement strand
TTGATTCCCTTGTGTCTTGCTGTTGGTGCTGTTGTTAGGACTATGTTGGGTATGGAGACATCGTTGTAATTTGAATCTGAACGCTGTTGTCTTCCAGTGAGTCCACGTATTATGTCATTATTGTATTTAGTCTAAAGTCTTTGATTGTCACCGTAATTCTCATGTCATAGTGAAGATATCATTTTCAACTGTTCTTTCTTTTCAAAGGAAGAAGATGAGGCGATGCCAGGGTGTAGATGGTATACAGTTGATAAGATTATAAATAGCTAGCACCTTCAAGCTGATAGGAAAAAGTGAAACCACATTGATAGGTAAGTGCATATGGTAGCGCCAATAGAATGTAGTTACTTGTGTGTTTGAGTTGTTTTCCTCATTTGAGAAGTAAGTCGTGTGTTTTGCTGTTTTTAAGGAGTTGGCTGGATCCAATAAGACATCAAAGTTCAACACTTGTGAACAATATGATTTAAGAGTTTAGGAGTCTCACTCAATAATTACAATTCTTTACAGGCCAAGATTCACTCTGAACAGATGAGTTTTCAGTCTGCGGCGATCTCTTTTTGATTATGCTTTCCTGCTAAAGATATTTTTTCCTTTGCTTCAAGAAGGAAGTCTCAAGTCCCTTCGAGCACATATTTAACATAATATCTTTGCTTCTGGTGATTGTTTAGAAGAAGGGATTAACCTTCAGTCATTTATACAAATGTCTTTCATTAGCAAGCTTGTTAGATACCTCTGTGTCTTGCTGGGCTTCCATTTGTACATGAAAGGCAATGTGAATGTAGCCTACATATAGATATAAATAAATCATTTATATTCACATCCTTCATTGAGTCAGTCAGTGAAATTATACATGAAATATAACAGTTTACACAAGTATATAAATTAATACAAGTTTTAAGATACATCTTGCACGGATCCTTCCAGATGTGGGCTGTCTAAATTAATCCTGACCGTTGTTTTCTTTTAAAACAGAGCATGAATTTAAGTTACATTGACTAAAGATATGCGTGTTCATTGGTCTTTGTTGATCAGCGTGCCTGTCTGTTGTTTTAGTACCATAGTCGAAACGTCCCAACGAAGGAAATGTATTAATCAATACAGAGCTTTTACGTTTACAATGACCTCCAAGTCATCAAAGGTATTTCTACAAACGCATTTCTACAAAGTGCCATCAAAACTATAGGCCTCCCTTGAGGTACTCACGTGAAGAATGCGGCGACAAAAGGAGTCTGATGGGTGTTGCCTTTATTATCTACACTTGTAGAAGACACCGCTCGCCCATTCAGTATTCATCCTTTGACCGCTTTCAAAGGTGAAACTTGATAATACTGTGCGACTGAAAGCCAGCTGACAACAAAATGCAAACAAAAGTGTCCTCTCCCCTTTATTATTATGACATGGACGACACCTGTTCTTTCTCCGAGGCGGAACAATGTGTAATGCATCCCGGCGGCACATTGGAGGTCCGAGCGAAGACTTAACGTTAGCAAACGCTACCATACGGGGGCGATTTTGGTTCCATGCAAATGTATCTGACTCACCAGGGCGGACTCATGCTACTTGGTGTCAATCTATTCAAACACGCACAGGGACAGTTTGGAATGAGTGTTCTCTAACCTTTTATGAATGTCCCCCTTTTCCCAAGATGAATCCCTTTCAAGTCAAATGGATGACTATGTCCTGTGCTACAGAGGACAATGTGGTTTTGCTTAGTAGTACAACTGTATATCTCTGAGCCAGGTTCCTGATTCAATTCTTAACGTCAATTAATTCCTTGATTACATTTTCTTGTGCCACACCCAAAACCGCTGTTAAACATTAAACAAACGTATCAACATTCCATCCGCTAGCCTTTTACTGCTAGGCTGTCGTGAGTTTTTTTGCACAGGTTACTCACCGATTCATAATTCATGTTGTTTCAGGATATCCAATATGTAACCAGTGCAAGGTGATTGGGAACGGGAGAGGAAATATTGATTCACTTTGCTATCTGATTACTAAATTAAGTGGTTCAACCTGTGTTTTATGCAGTAGGTGATGAAGCTTATTTCTTCGGTGTCCTGGTACCGTGGCATCGGGGCTATGCATGAATCGAAGAATGGTACAGGTCCGACATGTGGTTAACTCAGAAATCGAGGTAAACTGACAATCACTATGGAGGTGGTTCGTGCAGCATCTGCTGGCTCCAGGTAAATCACATGTCTTTTTTGGTATGGGCGGAATTTTAAAGATAACAGAAAAAGAAGTCAGATTTACCAATGTAAATCTTCAGTCTGTATCATTATGGGTGTGATGTTAAAGGTGCCAGATTAGTCAGATAAACAGATCAGATGTACCCATAATCCAATCAACACACATTAGGAACAGGTTCGTTCACAAAGAGGCAGCAAATCAAACCAAGACAGGAGTAGCAGGGTGGAGTCAAAAGTACATGGCAATCCAAAACAAACAGAAAAGCACATGACATCACCAACTGACCTACAAAATGTAAATAAAAGCACATGTTGCCGAAAAAACAGGAACTCAAATACCAGGATCCTTTACAATTTGTTGCATAGTAACTAAATCCTGCTTTCCCATGTTTCGTGTTTACTCTGGGGATAATAACGGATTGGTCTCAGAAGATCTTAGTAGTCTAGAAGGCTTATGTAGTGGAATCATATCAGTTAAATATTTTGGCCCTAAACCATTTAGGACCAAAACCCAGGTAAATCTTCAGTCTATATGTTATGGGTGGGGTTGTAAAGCTGCCACACCTATAGGCTGTACCTATGAAATGACATCACAAGTGGGCGTGTCCACCTAGATGTGCGCTGTCTACCAGCCTACCCAGTGGACTGTAGCAAACGTTTCTCATCTATCCGTCACACATCTAGGTGGACACGCCCACTCACATGGTGGCATGTCATTGGACCTTTAAGAGGGATGTTTCTTGCAACCATGGAGTATATGTATGTGTGTGTGTGTGTGTGTGTGTGTGTGTGTGTGTGTGTGTGTGTGTGTGTGTGTGTGTGTGTGTGTGTGTGGTGTGATCTGTGTGTGTGTGTGTGTGTGTGTGTGTGTGTGTGTGTGTGTGTGTGTGTGTGTGTCCGAAATGATATAATAGGTTTCATAGGTTTCAAATGTAGCCAACAAGGTGTGAGGTGTGGATATTTACACTTCAAATTTAAGGAAGATTTAAGCGATACAAAATATTTTTATGTATTCAAATATTTCCCTCCATCTCTGTTCATTTGAGAGAATGTGATACTTATCACACACACATGCAAAAACACACACACAAACATACATCCACAAACATTCCACTTTCAAAGAAATAATGTCGTAGCATGTGGTCCAATAAGCCCTTGGCGGTTTTTGATTTATGGCTATGCAAATTACTCTGACTTGACTGGACATGACACACACACACATACATGCGCGAGCACACGCGCACACACACACACACACACACACACACACACACACACACACACACACACACACACACACACACACTGGATCTCTCACTATAACGGACCCAAAGGAACTATGGCAGTAAGAGCGCCAGTTGAAAGATAATAGGGCTTCAATTCTCTGAATCACTTCCACCAACATTGGTGCTAGTGAACATCATAGCGAACATGCATTGGGTTCATGATAGTGAAGATACCAGGGAACATGCTAGTGAGTGTGCTGTGGGTTCATGATAGTGAACATACCAGGGAACCCGACAGTGAACAGGCGTTTTTCACTCTTTTTCATATCAAACCCTTGCGAGACATCCTGCGGC
The DNA here is from genome assembly GCF_031168955.1 of Gadus macrocephalus. Lineage (NCBI taxonomy): Eukaryota > Metazoa > Chordata > Actinopteri > Gadiformes > Gadidae > Gadus > Gadus macrocephalus. The sequence continues at coordinate 3,234,476 of NC_082390.1, read as the reverse complement.
TAAGGGGCAGACAGCAGAGACTCCACATGCCTTGCTCCATTTCTTCAATGGGGCCTCTCGGTAACCTACTGGTTAAACAGGGACCGTTTCGGTAGGCCAGTGCCTCAGGCATGGGGTTTATCGGGTTCTCTCCCGTCACTCAAAGTGGCTTCTTCTAATCCCAGTTTAACAGCAATTGCGGGAGAGCATACTTGATTCAGATAACTCTGGTTCTCAAGCCGAATGCATGTGTGCAACCTACTGGTTAAACAGGGACTGTTTCGGTATGCCAGTGGCCTCGGGCATGGGGTTTATCGGGTTCTCTCCCGTCACTCAAAGTGGCTTCTTCCAATCATGGCTTAACAGCAATTGCGGGAGAACATACTTGATTCAGATAACTGGTTCTCAAGGCGAATGCATGTGTGTGTCGTTCACCACCGGCAAGTGCAGTAACTAGCTACTAAGAGTGTGTTTGTAGCTAGCACTTCACTTGTGTGTGCTTCTTACTGACACCTGCCATCGCATATACACAAAACATATTTTAGGAAACTGTTCCTCCTTGCACCTGCTGGGGGGAGAAGAGTAGGGCGTCTCAGGCTTTAACCTGTTGACTTATGATTTGACCCCAATCGACAGAGGTCCTCCCTTCTAGGGGACGTGAGTCCATCAGAGCCTTTCAGGAGGTGCTAAAAGAAGATGGCAATTCGAAGTCAGGTATATTCTCAAGTGACACGACCGTGATTTATATTCATGGTCAAATATTTGCTTTTGCAAATGTCTAGAGAAACAATTTTCTTGTCAAATTATATCCATGTCCGTAGTTGAAACCAAAATTGGTAAAAAAAAAAAAAAAAAGTGTACATTGCATAGAACACATAGCACTTAGGATGTGTAGCCTGTTAAATCCTAATTTCTCTGTCAGGACATTCATATGAACCACATAAGCCTCCCCGGAGCGATGAGCTGTACTTGAGCGCCTTCCAGCCGGGGCTGTATTTCCAACCCGGTATCACGCGATTGCGTGCTCCTGCGCACGAACGTTAATCTATTGAAGCGTGTTCCAGAGCACGATACTCCGACTTTTTGCGTGTAACACAGAACGAAATGTAAACCAATGCATTCTGAATGGGAGTGTTCTAAGACAATTAACGTGCTCCACAAAACGGTACGAGAGAGAGAGAAAGAGAGAGAGGGAGGGACAGAGAGAGAGAGAGGCTTCAGAAAGGGTGTGCGCAGATAGTACAGTGCACCCTAGTTATGTTTATGCCAAAACCACAAATGCTATATGTATATATATATATATATATATATATATATATATATTGCCTAATTATATATATTGCATATATATATGTATAGGCTATATATATAATTAGGCTATAATTATATTATTTAGCGTGTAATGAGACAATCTATAGCCAAATTGTCGAAGATGCCCGAGAATCTTCGGGGATATCAGCATGGGAAATCGGCGAATCAGACCCATGAACCTATAAAGAAAGACGTCATCTCAAGCGGGAGAGAACGTTTGCGGTGCTGGTTTGTGTCACGTAAGTACAGGGCTCTCATGTCTCATGCATTCGGCGTGAGACACACGCAATTCAACCCATGCACACGCTCGAACCTGTGCCGTGTTCCAATACCCGTACTGTCCGTACTTACTAGCCAAAATTTGAGTAAGATCCGGCGAAAAGAAGTATACTTCAAGGACCCGGATGCCGTACTCAAAACGGGCTAATCCTGAAGTGTGGATCGAAGGACACTCCCCGTACTCAACGGCAGCCATCTTAGCTACGTAGCGGAAGAGGCGGAGCCAGGCTGAGCCAAAGTCGGCGCATTTTCCACATAGCCTGCATTAATAGAGTCATTTTGTAGTTTTTATAGTTTTAGCTGCTAGGCGTAAAGAGTTCACCGTTCAAAGCGGGATGTTTATTGCGGGGGAGTAGCCACGGCGGCAGTCGTGATCGAAATTTCCGGTTAGTGCACCACGGAGTAGGCCTACTCGATTTGGAACAGCACTCACATCTGAAAAAATAACGTAGTAGATAGTGCGGATAGTATGCTTCCTTTAAGTATACTCATGGAAGTACGGGTATGGTCTCACGGAAATACGTGACACTGTGACGTTATTTAATCTATTGAAACGTGATCAGGGACACGTAGGCCTATTTTCTAAATTTTGTATTTCAATTGGAAGTAGGCTATTTGTCGTGTCACTAAGCATGACTTCCAAACTAAGGTTCTGTCCAGGAGCGTTCTCCCTAATGTCCCTTATGGAGCTCCGTACAGATCATTCATTGTTGAAAATTGTCTGTGATAACTAACAAATGACAGCTTTTGGCCACCCGTTTCTACTTAAAATTGTCTGTGATAACTAACAATATGACAGCTTTTGGCCACCCGTTTCTACTTTCACCTTTGATACTGAGAAATTGTGACAATACACGGATAGGCCTATATTAAATGCAGGTGCGCTGCTCTGTAGGCAAACCGCGAAGGAAAAAAGGGTAGCTGCTTCATCTGTTCTTTTTAGAATTGTATGTCTTGATGTTTATTTTATCTAGCCATCTATTCTCTTGTTTTTGGCTATGTGAATGAACGTCCGCGTCGATGCCTCGATCGCAAGTCCAGTGTCGCGAGCGGACGTTGCCATGACATCTAGAAATCATACCGTATTTAATGGGTTGCAGTGAGTGTAACATAATTCACCTACAGTATTTTGTTATGTGTTGTTCTTTCAATTGTGTTAGGCATGTCGTTTACTGTCTTGGTGGTTCAGGGATCGCTGTCCCTTTTAAGGATTACGAGCGTCTCATGACGTCAGAGCCCATGCGGGATTTGTTTACCTTCAGCACGTTTTGATTTCCCGTTTCTCTTACTAAATAAACGAGTCACACAACTGTGTGCTCAACGTGCGAAATTGTGTCTCTCACTTACGGCAATTTCCACAGGGTTATCATTAATATTGATGTGTATGGGTTGTTTATAACTCGTGAATAATATTGTTTAGACCACGGTCTGGGGGAATACTCTGATTCTGATTGGCTGCAGTGCGTGCATTAACTCCTGATATAGCCCTACAGACACCTGCTAAGTAGTTCCAGTCAGTGTTTAGATTCTCTGCCCGAGCCTGACGCGGGCCGGGTCGGGCCGATATTTCCCACCACTATACTCGGGCCGGGCCTTTGATCGAGCGTTTTTATTTTTATTTTACCATTGGTTTATTGGCCTAATCTGAGGAGAAATCTATGCCATAAACAGAAATATTATAGGCCTTTATTACACGGGTCTTCTCAATGCCGTGGAACGCTCCGTTCACTTGCATGGGTAGTAGTCATGGACATAATAAAGGATGGACCACAGACTGGAAAATGGCCGCCCATTCATTCCTATACAAACTGCTCAGTGGCGCAGGGTAACATACAGGAGCGATTTGCTTCCACGTTATGGGGCCAAGACACGTGACCTAGTCAGTGACGTCCTGGATGCAGAGATCTTCTAGTTTAGTGGAAGATCATAGTTTTTCCCCATATACCGCCACCTACTGGACTACTACACAGGAGTTTGTGACAAGGACGTTGGCAAACGATACTTTAAATCATAAAAATAAATTCAAAGAAAAAACCAAACTAACGAAACAAAATAAAACAAACTAACAAAAAGAAAATAAATAAATATATATAAGGTTAAATTCTTCTAATTAGGTTAGTATCTTTTAGCTAATTTATCAGCAATTTCATTGCCATATATTCCATGGTGGGCTGGAATCCAACAGAACTGAATAACTAAACCAAGGCTTATAATATTTAAAAGATGCTTTACCGCTATCACCAAATCTTCACGTATTGAATTATGTTATAAAACTTAGTATCTACAACCCAGCTAAGAGCGGTTATTATTATGGCCATCTCGATTGAGTATACTGATAAAGTCACCCACTCTATATCCATATCCTTTTTCAAATTCTGGAATATATATGCCAATACCACATTGTCCTTTGGGTAATCATTTACGTTTATCACACTGTTCATTCATTTCACTGTTCTTCCTCTCATTCCTTTCCTTACTTCTTCTTCTTCAGGCTACCTGTCTTTGTTTCCCCTTCCACTCTTCTGCCCCAGCCAAACAGCCAAAAAAAGTGTTTGGTTAAAATTTGGGGTGGGGGGTCTTGTAATAAAAGCTTTTTTTATTGTAACACTTGGTTCAAATCCTATTTCTTACACATGCAGCCATTTTGGACACCATTCTATGATAGCTGATAACCAAGGTACACACTGTAATACTATAATCAAGAGGACATACAGGCAGTTCAAATAAAAAGAGATAGAACTTTATTGATCTGGAAACTTCATAAATATGTAAGATTGCTCCATATAATACCATAGTAACATAGTAAACGTATGTAGGCCTACAAAATTCAGTTCAATGTTATTGCTTAAGAAACAGATTCCTTCCAACTAACTATTTACGAAAAATGCAATCAATAATTTATATAAAAGTAAATGTTTACATATCGACCAGCAACGAAGTTGGACTAGCCTACCCAAATAATGAATTGTAATACACCAACATCGTCAACTGTCATACATAGCTAACCATAACCCTGTCATACATAGCTAAACAAGCAAATGAAAACGAAATACCTACCAACGCAACTGAAATGTTAATATTAGACAATTAACAATATTATGAAAATTACGTAGGTCTCCCATAGTCATTCAGGTAATCAATACGTCCGTGCCTGTTACAGCTATTTCAATGATATGTGTGTTATATATCCGTGTTCAACGCCATTCATGTTAAGTAAAAGGACAAATCTCAGACTTTGGAAGTTAATGGAAGTTAATTCGGAATTTAGGAACAAGCCTCCATTGCCACAACCTCCAGATGGCTTACGACCTACGGCAACTCCTCGACTACTGCAAGCCAACAAATTGGCTCTTGCACACCAGACACGCATTTTGCTTTATTTTAGGTTTTCAAGCATCTTAAAATACCCAAATCGTCGCTCCAATACACAAGTCAGCTAATGGCCTACAAGGAAATGCTGAAGCTAGTGTTAGTGATGGCGATAGAAATGGACAAGCTCGCGTGTACAAATATGCAACTAGAATTGCAAGGTTCACAGCCCAGTTGCATAAGTGGTCACAACCGTTGGATTGTAAGCAAAGGTAAAAAAAAAAAAAAAAAAGGATGAATTCATAATGCGGATGAATTAAGCCAAATTGCATAAACATCCAATGATAAACAGTATACAAATGCAATCAAGGTTCTCACACTAGGCCATCTGGCCGTGACCGTCGCAACTGTGGCCTGGCCACGGTAGGCTCTTGTACATACGCCATCACGTCGCTAGCATCCAAACAATTCTACCAAACCTTAACCAACTAGTGAAAAATGGAACAAAACTTTAGCACACACCCAGTGACTAATCACCTTGTCCAGGGGTGTTCCAACGTGGTTTACCAGAGGGCCTTGTGGACTTAAAGTAAGCCACACATTTGACAGAGACAGCACGGAATGATGTTAAACTAAGCTAATCTACAGGTTACTAGTGCTAGTGCAATTACATGAGCATTTTGCACAATATTTGTACTCCAATGCTACGTAAAGCAGGCTCCTTCAGAAACCCATAGCCTGCTACATTGAAGGGCAACTGTAACAAATCCTGACCAAGACCGAAAGATGGCTCTGGAAGCCACTACGGCCCACGCAGCAGATTACTGCGTGGACCGTGGTGGCTTCCAGATCAACCCGTCGGTGGACCATTCATACACATGTATTCCGAGGATGTTTTGAAGACACTGGAGTCCCATGGCACTAGATTCCTTTGAAGACTAAGTTGGTATGGGGGGGCCCAAAGGGGGCCCCCCCATAGATCGTGTCAGTCATCTAACACCTGTTAAGAAAAAGACACACACACATCACAAGATACAAATCAGCAAAGCTAGGTTAACAAACAGCGGCGACATGCATGTCAAGGTGCAAAGAGCAGGGATACTGATGGCTTGTGTCTGAGGAGACAGCCCAAAAACATCAACATTTAATAAAGGAAAATAACTTTTACTCACTGCGGTGGTCTGTTTCGAAGTGCCATGTTGGTAGCAATATTTGTCTGGGCTGTTCAGTCAAATGCCCACAAAAACAAACACGCAACAACGCATACTTTCAGTTTGTATAAAGTGACAATAGTGATCTGCAATCTAGATCGAAAACTTTCAACCCTCACTACCTCAACCTCGATTGACACAGGCCGATGCAAAAAGTAAACCAAACCCATTGTGTTCACCTTTATAAAGGGGTGCGTCACAGGTGATCTCAATTAAGAGCTAATCAGAAAGAACACACTGATCGCCATGAGTGAGACGTTCAAAACGAGGACGAGGATTTAACGGAATTGTTACCATTCAAATTCAAATTTCTTTATTATTGGATAGGGTATGATATCAATGATTTGGGCTTTGAGTAGGCCTATATTTCTTAAATATATTTCTTAAATTTTTTCACCCCTTCGCCTTTTGAATATGAAATCTATAATCTCAGCCTCTCTATAATTTGCCCAACACATATTTTATTGTTCAAATAAAATCCCATCCTTATTTTGCCATTCATATTTATATGAATGTGAACAAATATGAACAAAACAAAACCTTTTGTTTTGTTTTGTCTTGTTTTATTTATTTCTTATTGCTTATGTTTATTTATTTATTTATTTTTTCCACAATGTCTTGTTTTTAAAAAAATGTATGATGACTATATGCTCTGTAAGGTGACCTTGGGTGTCTTGAAAGGCGCCTCTAAATGAAATGTATTATTATTATTATATTGAATCTTTACTGTCTTTCATTGTACAACACAATCATCTAATAATTATTCATAACGCACTTCCATCTCCTTGGCTGCATTAAGACGAGGCTCGGGTCAGAGCAAAGATCGGGATCCACACATGATAAGGGATAAAGTTATTTATTAGAATAAAGTAAGTATCATGAAATCTGTAAAGGGATTAGTGTAGCGTATGGAAGATTAGAAATGTGCGATGATATGGTTTAGACAGAAAACCAGTACCAAAATCACAAGGACCGACCTGAGACGTGGCCGATAGGTAATTTTTGTATTAGTATTGTATTAGTATTTATTTCAACTCATACTCTGGCTTATTATGTTAAGTGTAGGCATGTTACGATTTCCTTGACAAAAGAATAAAAAAAATTATTTTTGTAAAAAAAAAAATCTTTTTTTTTTCAAAATAGGCCTAACGACGTCCCTGCTGAACAGCAAACCAACATATGTGACCAACCAACTGAACTACTGACCAAACACACAATTCTTTCGACTAGCTTATGTATATGGGCAGTGGAAAGTGTGCTGTGGGGATGTTGAATAGTGTTAACATAAAACAAAACATGGAACCAATCCAAAGGTCCAAAACCTTAAGGAACCACCCTAAACAGAACCCAAGCCCACCTGCCTCTGTGGAAAGAGAGAGAGACTGGCTACAGCCTGCGTGGCAGACCTGCACAGGTGCACCTCATCAGCTGACAAGCCTCTCAGCCCCGCCCACTGGCTACCTGTAGCAGGTAGGCAAACACAGAGGACCCAGCAGACGAAGGAGAGAGAGAGCAGTCACAGCTGTCACATCTGTTGCCTGAAGATTCTTTGTTTGTCTCCAACAAAACCTTCCAAACAGATGAATCATTGGCTCATCCCAGAAGTGTCAAATTACTTTTGTGTGTCAAAACGGGCAGGGTGGTCGTGGACTCCTGAAAAATACTATGGTTGTTTTGTATGTAGAATAAAATGCCATTGTACATTTAAAAAAAAAAGGGAAGACTTTCACAATGCAGGATTCTGGGAATGCAGTGATGGAATCCCGATAACACCTGTTCCCTAATAAATGGGCTCAAGATTCTGAGTCTGCCTGCAAGAGGTTGTGTGTGTGTGTGTGTGTGTGCGTGTGGTTGCAACCTGGTATCACGCGATTGCGTGCTCCTGCGAACGTTAATCTATTGAAGCGTGTTCCAGAGCACGATAGTCCGACTTTTTGCGTGTTACACAGAACGAAATGTAAACCAATGCATTCTGAATGGGAGTGTTCTAAGACAATTATATCTGTACGGAGCTCCATAAGGGACATTAGGGAGAACGCTCCCGGACAGAACCTTAGTTTGGAAGTCATGCTTAGTGACACGACAAATAGCCTACTTCCAATTGAAATACAAAATTTAGAAAAAAGGCCTACGTGTCCCTGATCACGTTTCAATAGATTAAATAACGTCAGTGTCACGTATTTCCGTGAGACCATACCCGTACTTCCATGAGTATACTTAAAGGAAGTATACTATCCGCACTATCTACTACGTTATTTTTTCATATGTGAGTGCTGTTCCAAATCGAGTACTCCGTGGTGCACTAACCGGAAATTTCGATCACGACTGCCGCCGTGGCTCCTCCCCCGCAATAAACATCCCGCTTTGAACGGTGAACTCTTTACGCCTAGCAGCTATAAAAACTATAAAAACTACAAAATGACTCTATTATGTGGAAAATGCGCCGACTTTGGCTCAGCCTGGCTCCGCCTCTTCCGCTACGTAGCTAAGATGGCTGCCGTTGAGTACGGGGAGTGTCCTTCGATCCACACTTCAGGATTAGCCCGTTTTGAGTACGGCATCCGGGTCCTTGAAGTATACTTCTTTTCGCCGGATCTGAATTGGAACGTACTGCGTACTCAAATTTTGGCTAGTAAGTACGGACAGTACGGGTATTGGAACACGGCACAGGTTCGAGCGTGTGCATGGGTTGAATTGCGTGTGTCTCACGCCGAATGCATGAGACATGAGAGCCCTGTACTTATGTGACACAAACCAGCACCGCAAACGTTCTCTCCCGCTTGAGATGACGTCTTTCTTTATAGGTTCATGGGTCTGATTCGCCGATTTCCCATGCTGATATCCCCGGAGATTCTCGGGCATCTTCGACAATTTGGCTATAGATTGTCTCATTACACGCTACATAATATAATTATAGCCTAATTATATATAGCCTATACATATATATAGGCAATATATATAATTAGGCAATATATATATATACATATAGCATTTGTGGTTTTGGCATAAACATAACTAGGGTGCACTGTACTATCTGCGCACACCCTTTCTGAAGCCTCTCTCGCTCTCTCTCTTTCTCTCTCTCGTACCGTTTAGTTAATTGTCTTAGAACACTCCCATTCAGAATGCATTGGTTTACATTTCGTTCTGTGTAACACGCAAAAAGTCGGACTATCGTGCTCTGGAACACGCTTCAATAGATTAACGTTCGTGCGCAGGAGCACGCAACCGCGTGATGCCGGGTTGGTATTTCTGCAGTTGCGATCCTGATGCCTCTGGTTCCAAGCAAAATACAGATATTTGAAGTAACACTAGGACATTTAACAGCCCTGCCTGAACTTGAAATAGTTGGTTTTATTCTGAGTGACTTAACAGCATAAGTAGTGGTATTAGCCCCTTCTGTTCCCTGTGTGTGCACAGAAGACATGGCCCTGGAACACAGAACTAATCCGCCCCAGCAGTTTGGTGACCAAATAAAAACTCAAAGGCCATTCCCTAGGTGTCTGCTTGGCTTGTTTGAGTGCATGTGTGTATGTTTGCATGTGTATGGGTGTGCCAGTTGGTGCGTTCGCATGTGTGCAAATAATCAAATGCATATGCGTGCATGTGCGTTTTTGCGTGTTCGTGTGCCTGTGTCTGGATGTGTTTGTGAGTATGTGTGTGTGCATGCTCGTGTGTGTGTTTGTGTGTGTGCGTGGTCATGTGCGTGTGTGTGTGTCTGTGTGAGTGTGTGTGTCTGTGTGTGTGTGTGTGTGTGTGTGTGTGTGTGTGTGTGTGTGTGTGTGTGTGTGTGTGTGTGTGTGTGTGTGTGTGTGTGTGTGTGCTGTCCCTGACTTGAGGGGGTGGTGCTTGTGACAGGACTGTGAGGCCAACTGGGCCGAGATCCTCACATCAGATGTGGGGGAGAAGCTGGCATCTCGGCCATATTGGATTTCGGCGTGTCCATTGAGGGACACGGCAGCCTACTCTTGTTCTGAGGAACCAGTTATGTTCCTTTGCTAAGTGTCATTAAGAGGAAATTAAAGAATGACCGACTGACAATCTGTGTATCAAAGTGACACAGTAGAACTCATGAAGAGGGACACACACCACATGCAGATTTTTAGGTCATAAATACCTAACAATATACATAAATGAATACATAAACAGGAAAGGAATTGTAGTAAGAAAATGGTTTTGGGAATAAAAATGTCACACAACTTTGTGTTCGGGAATTAAAGTGGTGTGGCTCAACTGACTTTTGGTGAGCAGTTTGTTGCCAGAACTCTGAATTGTGTGTTCTTCTCACCTTGTGATTCCTATACTCGTCCACTCCTGTTTTTAGAAACCTTTTGTAGATTCTGCGATATTGATTGTTCTCAGCCTCTACCCAACCTACATGTGACTTGGAAGAATATGTCTGCCAAATAACTGTAAATGTACATCGTAAAAATAGCCCACGATAAAGCTTGGATCGTTTTGCAAGCCGTTTGTGCCTCTGCGCCCCAGTTACATACAAACTATCGAAATGGAGTATATTTCATATTCTGACTACGTTATTGTTGTTATTGAGGATCCATGCTCCACCTGACCAGTAGGTGTCCATAGACCATTCCCCTCACCTGAGTTTCCCTCTCTATCAAACCACCCGTCTATCATTCCCACATTAGTCTCTCCCAGTATACACCAGTTCACTTCCAGTGTCCTTGGGGTTCTTCAGTAGCCTCGCCAGTTCGTGGAATTAAGTTTCTTCATTAGAAGCCCTTTTGTTACATTTCCCGAGTACTAGTCTGCGTTTGGACCATATCCCTTTGGTTCCTGCTGCCCCACCAGCACTGATTGTGACAGAATCAAATCTATTTGAACTCTCATTTGGCTTGTGAGGGGGCGTTTGTGCATTTTACAAACACATAACAACCCTTATTTGTTGTGAACGGTCATAAGACACTTGTTGCTAATGTGAGTCACTAACACTGCACTGTTGTGTGTTTAGGTCAACTCTGAAAAAGTCCTTCCTTACAACGTCTGTGGGTTTCCCTTTTAATAGATGGCACTGGTTTATTAATCAAATTAGAAACATCCTTCTTTCAGAAATCTATTTAAAATATTGTCCTTGCCCATGCAGAGAACATCCATTGGCTCTACTTGGGCATTTGAATAGAGGTAACTGTAGTATAATTCTACTGTGATTATCACAAGATAGAAATTGCTCAAGAGATCACTACACAAGATCCTATTTACATATTACTTCCCATTTTAATTCTTGGGGTGTCAATGGCTGGAGCGTTGTCCACCAGACCAGAAAAATACATCAATAACTAAACAGTTAAAGTTATTTTCAATGCTCAAAAGGATGCAGATGAAAAAAAGATTTTCTGAAATATAAAATTACAATGGAGCCTAAACCACAGCATTTTGGTTATGAAATGCTTTTGTATCTTTGATTCACGTTCGCAGACTAAACTATAAATGTTATGCAACGTTATATCCGCTGCGCTAACATTGGAGCCTCTCCAGGAAACAGTTTTCCTCCATGCAGTTTACAAGAAGGATCCCGAAGAGGATATTCTAAGCCAATGCATTTGGTTTCTGTCGGCAGGAAACCCCATCTTCCTCTTTGTGCTGTGAAGGACTCTGCCTCTCACACATGTAAACAAACATATTCCTCACTAGCGTTTCCATTTCCACTTAGAGATTGTTTTTGTCACAGCTCAAGGATAAGGGATCCATTCATCAAAGTTGGTTAACTTTGGTGTAGTTGGCCAAGTATTTGCCTTAGCACATCCTGTGGGGAGATCTGCGCAATCCATTTGCTCCTTGCAGTCTGGTTGGGGTGTCTCTCCCTTTTTTCCCCTGGGCTTTGAGGAGCTTTGCTTTGCTCTTTTGAGGTCCTAGGGTTAGGACCGGGGTTGTCAGAGTGGGCCTGTGTAACCCTTTGAGATTTTATCTGTGATGAGGTGCTACACAAATAAACCTGACGTATTACCCTTGTGTTGATTTGACCAGCTTGTTCTTCTCGATGTAAGCCCTCATTGTACTTGTACTTCAAATGAAAGCTCATGGCAGGGGTTAAAGTATTGCTTAAACTATCAAATGTACAATTGACATCAGAAACCCAAATGTTTGATCAGGCCAAATCACAGGGTTTACAGAGTTAGACAATGTTGCTTTTGATCTTCAACTATATAGAAAGTGATCCTAGTAAACATCCCATAATGCTGATTCCACTCCGTCACCCCAACCAGAAATCCGTCCAAGGGTGGATCACATGACTTCCGCACCGCCGCCCTAAAAGGGTTATGGTTAGGGTTACTTCCACTGAGGAGGTGGCCTTCTCTCTGCAGATCCCACCCAAACGTGGATGTCGTTAGCCCTCTTCCAGGATATAAATTAATCCTGAGTTTGACGTTACTGTCATAACTGGTTCACAACGTCCTCGCGTCTAGTCGAGGCTGAGATGTCTAAACATTTCCGGTTGTAAACCTGGTTTATGTATGTGACGTTAATAGAGAGCATAAGCTTCTCTGGCCAGATGCATTGCATGCATTGCCTATCTAAATGTTTTAACATTGCTTTATTAAAATGGCATCAAAGGGCATTTGAATTATTTTTTCCGGTGTTCAGAGGTTATATTAATAACATTAGCATGTGTTGGCTTTGGCCACCGACGGAGAATTCCAATTCCGTCCAGACAGTTTCCAATACACATTCCAGGCACTCTGTCCAAAGCTAAAACAAAGAGTTGCTCTCAAAACTCCTTTCTAGTTCCACCCCTTGCTATTTTCCCCGGTGGTCCTGCTGAATGCAGAGATAGATATTCTAAGAAAAAAAAATAATAATCTCTGACCTGAAAACATTAAGCAAGAATTCGACATAAATGGTTTGGATAAATATCGCTTATAGATATTAATATGAACGCAGGATCAGAGAGGTGCGTATGTGTTTCCAATCTGGGGAAGGTTGCGTGTGACTTGTCATTGGCTGTGTTTGAATTGGCTCCCTTATTCCTTTGTTCTCTATTTAGTGAACACTACAAATTACACAATTTTGAGTAGAAGTGGGGAATCAAAACACTGACTATGCATCAGATGGTCACATAAGCAAGCCGGCATGTGTTTGAAGTCCACCCCTCTGACAGCTGACTTGCATACTGTAATGAACCTGTATGGGCGTAACCCTCTCTATTGGAGGTATCCCATGTCTATGAAAACCACTATGCTATCATGGGATATTGTGTGCAAATAAGGGTGCATCACTTCTTTAATGATGCATTATGGGTATTAAAAAATAAGTACACCCTAAACAGTACACAGAATAGGGCACAAGCGGACACATTTGAACAGAGCCATTGTTTTCGGGACATGGGCTTGGTATTCATACAGCCCCGCAGGCCTAAGGATGATTCTTAAAGGGCCAATGGTTGAACACCAGTTGTGATGTTAATTAGCCATTTAAAAATTCCCCTTTTAGGGACACCACACATGTGCCAACCCAAGTCTATCCATGATGGATAGATCAGCTAGCAGTCGGTGCAGTGTGATGCTGCTATGATCGATCTACCGTACATCTGGTACTCTAACATACTGGTAATCAACTCATGGTGAGTTCCACCATGAGCTGCGTTTCCTGTTTACGTGTTCAAATCATCTTCTTTCACAGCCATGCTTTTTTAAATAAACGAAAACGTTGAGAATAACTATTATGATCCTCAACTACTTTGTGGTTCGGTGTTTAGAAGACACAAGTCAGCAAAGCTGGCAGCCATCTGAAGGTCTCTCTGGAGAGAGCTCACCGTGAGAGATGGAGATCTGTCTCACAGCTGGCCTAGACGGGACACCTGCGTCGCGTTTATTCCTTCCCCTCTTTGACCGCGTTGGAAGAGCGGGGCTGCGGGGCCATTATCGCACATCAACCTGTCTTTATGTGGCCCAATTGTTTTGTTTTCTAAATACTGGAGCTAAAGGTAAACTGAGCTCGGTGACTGTGGAGTGTCCACTAGAGCCCTTATCTAATCTGGTCCGCCATCGGGTCGGTTCCCATGTGGTGAATGGATGCCGGGGAGCGACCTCAATCCACTCCTCCGGGCTAAGAATAGTGAGCCCTAAAAGACGCAGTCCAGCGCTGTCTCAGCCGTCCGAGGGGAAGCACGAAGCAGGGACGTCTCTTCCTGTTGGATCGCGGCTGGGATCCTTTTCCGCACTGAAAGGCTTAAGGAGGTCTTAACATTAGATAGGACGCATTTATTGATTTACCGAAATAATTAGGAAATGACCAATCCTAGGGTGTTTATTGACGGACAATTTCAATATGGTTTATGAGTTAGTAGGCGCTAAGCAAAGACAAAGTCCAGTGCTCACTCAGGCACCATCATTAATTCATTGATAATTTGTTAAGTTAGTATTAATTGTTATTTAATTCCTGACAGTTAGGTATTCTTCATGACAATTTATAAGTGAATCTATGAGTGAACCAAGTTTCGAATCAACATTGAGAACAAAATAAATTATGACCTGATTGGAGTAAACTATGAGTTCATTATGACCGCATTTGAGTTCATTATGATCTCATATGATTCATTTTGACCTAATATGAGTTCATTATGACCTCATTGGAGTTTATTCCTTCAGAGTTCATTATAACCTAAAATGAGCTCAGCCGGAACCCGGACATCTTCAGGGTTCACGAAGACATCTGTCACGGCTTTTAAACATGCAATGGGCATTAATGCATGAATCCGTGTCAAGGGATAGTAACCAAAGTGTATCAGGGACACAATGTCCTGATTCCGACGTTATGGTACAATGAGAAGCAGGTGATCAAAAGCAATGGGCTGTTAGTTAAAAAATAAATAAATAGAAAAGATGGAATATTATATAATTAACATTGATCGATTTAGGGGGTTACAGGGTAACAAGGCAAAATCATGCAATCATATTCTGTCGGTTTAAATCTCAGATTGTACAGCTTTACGTACAACTGTGATGCTGTGAAAGAAACGTTTAAAGACTAGAAACTTGGCTCTGTAGAGTGCATACCGTCCGCCAAGGATGGAGCCTGGTAGAAATGGCCCTGGTCTAGGGAGCCAGTTGGCTGCTCAGAATATTATGTAACTTATTAGTGGTAGAATCAGTAGTAGTGGTAATAGCAGTCATCATTTGTAGTAGTGCAACCATTTGATTTGGCCCAGAATGCCTACAGTAGAGACTTAAAAAAATCCAGCTACTTTTAGTGTGCTCTGTGTCTCATACTAACATGTTGCCTTATTTATTGGTACAGTGTTTTTGTGCTTAAGTGTTCAGATTCCGTGTTGTCTTTGTGTCCTTCTCTCCATGTTGCCGGTCCCAACATATAAAGCGTTGTCTCATAACATCGACAGCGAGGCGTATTGAAGGTCGCGTGATCAGCTATCGCTTCGAGCACAAGTCTGTGAGTGTGTTTGCTTGTGATATAAATACAAGCTGGTTCAATACTTTTCTTTCTGACTCTGAACAAACACCATTTTGTTGCGTCGGTGTTTGCGCACATGGACGGCTTCCTGTCCAGCCACAGATTTTAGTTCAATATCACGAGTATTGTATGAAAAGTTCAACACAAAAGCCCCCTCGGGTCTGTGTGTGACTGGCCCCACGGAGCTCCCTCAGGTCATCAGGGGATCGTCTCACAGTTCCCGGGGTTCCCACCTTCGGTGAAGCAGCTTTCAGTTTTGATGCACCACAGACCTGGAACTAACTTCCGGACATGTGAGGTCTGCCTCCACACTTTATAATCCAAAATCCGGGTTTAGGAGAAATTCTCTGTCGGCTGTAGCTTTTGATCAAGATTACATATCTATTTATCGTATCTTTTTATTTCAATTAAAGTATTTTATTATTTCTCTTTTTTTATATATTTCATATTTTCTTGTTTAATTCTCCTTTAATTATTGTCGTTTGACTGCGTTTACACGTGATTTCGACCTTTGTAAGGCACTATGATTGGCCGTGTGTTTGAATGTTGCTCTATATCAGATGGTAGCCTCATTTTTTTTCATTTAGATATTTTCCATGTCCCGGTTTTGCACAACCTAGAGGAGATCAGGAGCAGACTCTCTCTCTCTCTCTCTCTCTCTCTCTCTCTCTCTCTCTCTCTCTCTCTCTCTCTCTCCTCTCTCTCTCTCTCTCTCTCTCTCTCTCTCTCTCTCTCTCTCTCTCCTCTCTCTCTCTCTCTCTCCTCTCTCTCTCTCTCTCTCTCTCTCTCTCTCCTCCTCACTCTCTCCTCTCTCCTCTCTCTCTCACACACACACACACACACACACACACACACACACACAAACAAACATCAATTTCACACACTTCTTCCTTCCGCCCGCGGTCCCCATGGCGATGCAACGTCGGCCATAAAACCCCAGCCCGGCCTGTCCCACCACTGATGGATGACTCAGACGGTTGTCTGCCTGAGGGGGGGGGGGGGGGGGGCCTCAAGCTCACATTCCAAGGTGTGTGTGTGTGTGTGGTTGTGTGTGTCGGGGGGGGGGGGGTTCTTCATGTGTGTGTATGCACATAACCCTCAGGATGTGTAGCCTGTTAAATCCTAATTTCTCTGTCAGGACATTCATATGAACACATAAGCCTCCCCGGAGCGATGAGCTGTACTTGAGCGCCGTGTGTGTGTGTGTGTGTGTGTGTGTGTGTGTGTGTGTGTGTGTGTGTGTGTGTGTGTGTGTGTGTGCGCGAGTGCGAGTGCGAGTGTGAGGGCATTAATTTTTAGATTACTCTTTTAGATTTGCTAACAACCCCTCTTCATTGTCGTCAAACATAAACCTCATTCAGGAAGAAACCAGATCCAGTCCTTAAACGACTGCTCTCGGTTCTATAATGAGCTCCATTCACTTAACTAATTGCCTGCACCGCAAATCACCCAGAAACCCTGATTGAAGGCACAGAGAAGTGATAAAGGTTAGAGTGCAATAAGTAAAAATAATACATTTGAATGAAGTTACACCCATGCACACATCAGACAATTCTAATTATCTCACATATGTTGCCCTAAACAATGAAAGACTATACACACTCACACACACGCACACAGACGCACACAAGCACACACATACACGCATCCATATTTGACATAGAGAGAGTGAGAAATCCAATATGTATTCAAGAACAAGCATGAGAACGCAGTAAAAAAAAACATGTAATGTCTCCCAGCAGACTCCCAGCAGTCTCGACCCCCCCCCCCCCCCCCCCCCCCCAAACACCACTGAGTCAGCACAACCTAAAGGTCAGCTAGAGGTCATTAAGGGTTGGTCTGTGATTTCAGGCCTATCTAACGGAAATACCGGCTGTTTGAAATCGGGTTTGGCCTGAGAAAGCTCTTTGCCAATGTTGCTGTGATTAAGGGATATACTTAGAATTGGGTTGACCTTTTAACTTTTCTTTTTTTTAACTTCCATTTTTTGGGATCTTTTTAATGGTTTCCATCGTTGTTTCTGACATGGAAACGTTGTTCACTCTGTAAGAAAAAAAATATGTGGAAGAGTATAATTTTCCAATTTACATATTTTTACCCTCTTTTCTCTTGAAGTATCTAATTGTGGTGATTAAATCTGCATGGCTGTGATTGCAATAGTTTTTCCTACTGATTTGGTAGTGTGATGTAGGCCCAGCACCGAACGGGACTCTTCATCCTTCCACAGAACCCGATGCTTCGCGGCTGAACTCTTCCTCTGGGAACTTTTACTCTGTCGTGTGAAGACATGTTTCAGATCCGCTCTCTGCAGCCTTGTTTTTTTGGGTAGTAAACCACATCTGATTCAATGATAAGGTCATCAAAAATGTTTTCGCTAAAGCAATATCTGTGGCCTGAGTCACTTAGACAGCTAAACATCAAAAAGCTTTGAAGAACAGCTGCGCTGTGTGACCTGGCTGCCATTTCATTTCATTTTAATCAAATTCACTTTTTAAACGCTTTATTGATCCCAAAGGAAATTGAGGACTCTGCATTCACGCGTGCAGCGCCCGCGAGCCAACTCCAGGGCTACTGCCTAGTGCCTAGCTCAAGGGCACAGGCAGGAGTATCAAAGGTCCCATGACATGCCACCAGGTGTGAGTGTGATTAGCCTCACAAGCCGTTTGAAAACCGGCCTCTTATGACATTACAAGTGGGCATGTCCACTAGCAAGTCCCCCCCTCCCGAGGTTTGAACCAAGGACCTCCTCCTGCCACCTCCCCCCCCCCCCGTGCTCTGCCTCACGCCGAGCCACGTCAGCCGGCGTGCGGTTCCCTGCATTGGAATGATCCGCGGAGCGATGCCGAGCCCGGTCCCATGACCGCCGAGGCACCGGAGAGGGGCCTCAGGACTGCAGCGGGCAGCAGTGTGAAGCTTCCGGAGCGCCCTGGGAATCCCAAGAGGATGAATGAATCATCGGAGAACCTCCCGGCGGGAAGGCCGTCCCCAGGGGTGCTCTAAAAGCTATGTGTTTATCGAGAGCACAACATAGTCACATGAATTGATGCATAATTAATTCAGCGAATTAATTCGTTATAATCGACGCAACTCATCGCTGTGATGACCGCACAAAGCACAAACGCAAAGACAACGACTCAAACAACATGCAAGCGACGTGGTGCTAGGGGATGGCGGCGTTGATAGCAAACACCATAGCAGCACTAAGCATCTTTCAGTTTAAGTCTGTTTAAGTAACACTCAAGAAATAAATGACATTCACTGAACGACGTCTATGAAAATGAAGTTCACATTCGAAGGCCAAAACGATTCCTAAAACGATTCCAGAATAAAATAGAATGAAATAAATATCAGTTTTGGTTTTGCAGACGGTCACATGATGCACTGCTGGTTTCTTTGGCCAGCGAATGGGTGCGCTGCACCAGGGACAAAGCTCTTATTGGTTACATAGACAGACAACTTGTTCTGTCGTTCAGGTCGGTGATCACGTTGATTCTACGGATATCCTGCCTCATGGTAAGGGGATTGGTTAGCCTGAAAGGCTGTTATGTCATTTGTTTTGAAACCACAAATAAGCCTTTTCATTTTGGATCTTAATTAATCTTGACAAATGCATTTAGAGATCAGACTTTGATTTAAACAGCTTAGGGTGATTCTTAAATCCATCCAGCATGAGACTCTGAACTAGTTCACTATTCCCAAACTGTAAAGAACTCCATATTTTACATTGGTTCATCTGAACTCCATAAATTGTATGTTTGTATTTGATTTTTTCAGAAACTCATTATTTGTGACATTTTTTATCACTGCCAGCTTACCTATTTGAAACCTCATGCGCTGTTTTATATTCTTCTCATGCGATGACCCAATTCCATGCGATTCTGACCACATAACCCCATTTCAGATTTTATGACACAAGACACAAATTCGCTAACCTAATTTTACCGAACATTGGACTACCGCACGACCCGTGAAGTAATGAAGTAATTTAAATGCCACTTTTTTTTTTGTCCAACAGCTTCAATAACTTGTTTTTCCAATTTTCTTTTCCTAAACAAAATGTTTATTTTCCCAGCTCTTGGCGACATGTGCACGCACACACACACAAACTCAAACACACATACACACACACACACACACACATAAATACAGTTCCTACATGAGAAAGTAAAACATGAATGTTGTTAAAAAGTATTAGGACCTTTACATTTCTCACATGCAGGGGGGGGGGGGGGGGGGTTCAAGGAGCCGCATGGTGATGTGAGTTCTCCCCTGGAAGGGCCAAGGGAGCACCATCGACACAGTGGCAGCTTTACAGAGGAGGAGGTGAGGAGGAGTTAAAGGGTCATGTTTGTTGAAACCCTTGAAAGGGTGTTTTTCAGCTTCAGTTTCCAACACACCCAGTGTAGCACCGCCAGAATATTCCTGTCTGTTTTGTTTGGGTCGCCCAACCCCAGCCGGGTCATGAGATCTACAAAATCCAATGAAATAAAATGAATCTGATGGGCTTTGAGGCTTAAATACTGAGGTTTCCTGACCTGGACTCACCTAGAAGCAGCCTTTTCTTCTTAGATAGAACCAGAACATGAAGGGAGGGGATGTGTGCCATCTGTATTTTATTCCTTCAACATGAAGTTATTGCCATGGGTAGACCAAATCTGAAAACACTGAATGGACTGAGTGAAACGTGCTCTTGTCTTCAGTGTCGTTTGAAATCTCCCAAGGAACGGCAACCAGGCACGGGTTAAGTAGCAGGTCCGGGCCACATTTGAAGTGATCAATGATCCTTTTCTTTCTTACTTTTCTCTCTCTCTTCAAGAGAGAGAGAGAGAGAGAGACTTTGGCATTGCAAGAGGTTCGCACCGATCTGCTAAAAGGCAATCCCCAGTCCTGTTGAAAAGTTATATTATTTGGGGGAGGGGGTTTACTGGCAGCTAAAAGAATGGGTCAAGTGGGACCAATAGGGACTAAGAGATGTGATTCAAGTGGGAAGTGAGATCTGTCAATTCCCGTAATAAAAACACGTCTTGGATAACAGAGTTGTCAAACCATTCAGTATGAGAAACAATAACAGTGACCTAAACTTAAAATGCCTTCCAGGCTGCGTTCTTTGGATCACAACGCCTCACACAAACCACAGTCCTTCTTCATTTTGCGTGGGGAATTACATTTCGATAATAAGATAATAAACCGACAGACGTGCAGACGGACTTACAGGCAGGCAGACATACGGGCAGACATCCTATCAGTAACCAGATAAAGGAATCCGATACACTATCACTGTATATTGTGTTGCTATGTGCCCTTTATCCTTTCATACTGGCAAGGGCCTGTGGAGTCACAAGTTTTATTCGGGGTCATCTGACGAACTCGGTCGATATCTAGGATCATTTTATTACCAACCATTTTCCTCACAGCGTTTCTATCAAAGCGTCAATAGCAAGCTATTATGCCTGGCTCTAAGCATGCAGGGAGGGGATTCCCAGGCCATGGCCGACTGACCATTTGCACAGACTGCAAGGGTCTCCATGGTTCCCAAGTCATCGGAGGAAGACAGAGACACTTCCAGAGGGGCCCCTGGTGGCACCACAGCCCAGGACAACAAACAGGGGACACATTCCTGCCATGCAATCTCAGATCTGGTCACGGTTAGGGAAATGCCTCACCTCACGATAAATACCGTTGGAGCAATTCCCCAGAACACAGTATTGTGTTGAAATTGTGACAGAGGAGACAGAGGAGACATGGTAAAAAAAAAAAACTAAACCGAATCCAACAAGATTCAAGATAACAAGACGGCCGTTGGCAAAATACAAAGGGACCTCACCGATTAAAGGGGACGGAGTTTAGCCGTAGTTAGAAGCCCGCTTTAGGTAAAAGCTCCTGGAGCTGTCCCTTTAAGCATCCGCTTCCAGTGGTTTTTGATCTCCCACCGCCCCACTCGGCTCTTGTATTTGCCTTGTAGGATTAGCCGGAGCGAGTGTGTCAGGCCCTGTTGTGGGTCCTCATGGCTCCAGACACTGCCACCGGACAGCAGCCGGGAAGAAACCTTAGGTCAGTGGAGCCGAGATGCACAAGATGAGCGTTTTCCATACGGCGAGACGGATGGATGACTTGGTAATTACTCATTGGACGTTTTTTACTAGCGGCACACCTGTTCAACATGACAGAGGAGTAATCTGAAACATTATAAAAAGACAAATGGTGATCAGTCTGGTAGGAAGAGGTAAAAGTAGTAGAAAATATAAATAAGAAATGTGGCACTGTGCAAATTGTCGCTATATATGGGCCATCTCCTATTGGCTACTTTGAGGACCTGGGGACATGTCAGCGTGAATGACACATATATGCTTCAGATGTGTACTTTCAACATTTTATATAAGAGTTTTTCAGCTTGCATCCTTTAAAATGGGGTTCATAAAAAGTTAATGAAAAACATAACAAAAAAACGAACATGTCATCCTTCGTGGTGGTATTCCCTTAGCGGAGGTGATTTAAGCCCCTTTACTCCATGGAGTACCTCTTTGAGTTGACCATGCATACATCCTAAAGGCCTCGGCTAAACTCTCCCCTAGTAACTGCGACATCCTCCAAGTCATACAGACGGGATATCGGGATACCAAAAAAGGATAGCATGTGTGTTTATTTCCTGGATTAGGAAAGACAAAAGGCAAATATTTTAGCCGTGGCCTCAAACGAATTTCCAGGGTACTGCAAAACAGGTTATTTGTAATTGAAGCCTAACCAAGGCCAAGCGTGCGTAACTTAAGCCCAAACCAGCGTGCCAATCCGTTAAAGGAAAGATTGGAAAAGCTTCATAACGTCCTTCTCTTATCGCAGCACATTCCGGAGAGCGTTCCTACCAGGCTTATTACATTTACATTTAGGGCATTTAGCAGACGCTTTTATCCAAAGCGACTTACAATAAGTACATTTGTCATAAGAAGTGCAACAATATATCGCTGTCGGTACAGTAAGGATGTTCATAGAACCAAGTGCAAGTACAACAATCGCTGGGCCAACCAATTCCCCGTGTTACAGCCATGATAGCAGCTACTGCAGTTGCTACACAGTTAAGTACTTTGCTGGACGGCCTTTGCTAGCTCTTAGCGATGGCGGTGCCAGACGTCCAGCTGAGGTAGTTGAGCAGAGGGATCGAGCTGGGGTGTGTGGCTTTAGCAATGCTTGGAGGTAGGCAGAGGCAGTTCCATCGACTGCCTTGTATGCCAGTACTATTGTCTTAAATTTGATGCGAGCTACTACAGGGAGCCAGTGGAGGTCCCGGAAGAGGGGGGTCACATGGGAGAACTTTGGTAGGTTGAACACGAGGCGCGCTGCCGCATTCTGGATGCGCTGCCAAGGTTTAATCGCAGAGGCAGGAAGTCCAGCCAGGAGTGAGTTGCAGTAGTCGAGGCGGGAGATGACCAGTGATTGGACTAGAAGCTGAGCTGCTTCCCTTGTGAGGAAGGGCCGGATTCTGCGGATGATGTAAAGTGCAAATCTGCAGGATCGGGCCACCGCAGTCATGTTTGCGGTGCAGCATAACTGATTGTCCAATACCACCCCAAGGTTTCTGGCAGTTGGAGAAGGAGATACAGTGATGTTCTCAACGGTCTCCAAAATATGACATAGCCAAGTTAGGTTTAAACTTAATAGTCTGAAGAATGGAAGAGAGACGCAAGGTTCATCTGACACAAAAGATAATTTATTTATTTTCCTTCAATATAAAATACACAGTATAGCAAATCATGGATCCACAAGTATGCAAGTTGACTTCCTAATCTTATTTTATACCATCACAGGCTTCACAGAAAATGTCCATATCTTTGCATTCTGGGTATTACTGTTCTATATCTTTTCACTCTGGGTATTGCTGTTCTATATCTTTGCACTCAGTATTGCTGTTCTATATCTTTGCTAGGTATTTGTGTTCTATCTTTGCAAAATTCTGCTGAACAAAAACCGTTGTATGGTTGTCCCATAACTTTATGCCTTTCATTTTGGGATATGATATGATCATGTTTAATAAAAAAAAAAAAAATGATGCAGATTGACACACAGCAATTTTCCATTTCTTTATTTTAAAGTTTGAAATTCCCACAACCCACCCGGGTATTGCATTAAAAAAGATTTGTGAAATTGTAAAAAAAGAAACAAAATTAAAACAATCATTAAACATTTTTTAGTTAGACACAGGTTAATACAAGAACGCGTTTTGCACCCATTGTCGTTTCTGGCGAGTCGTACTAAATGTGGCAAACTGTAGTCAGTCAACTTTCCCAAATAAGGTACCTTGGCTTCAAACGATACTGTCAGTGGTTATATATATACTTTTTTTTTTTTTTTAAACAGTTTTTCTTGTACAGTGCATAATAACGAGATCAAACCTAAAATAAATAACATTGAATACATAGAAGCCGTGGTATATTTCACCCGACCTCTGTACCTGCCTCAAAGTACATCACCTCCTCATTTCGTCCCAAAGGGGTTTTTGTCTTAAAGGGTTAGCCCATCAGTCAAACTAACAACCCAAGGGAAAAACAAAAAATTTGCACATTTTTCAGCCAGCGCTTTACAGTGACACCCAAGAAAACAATCCTTCCCTTTTTAAGTCGGCCGTGAGAACCCCCAGAAGGCCAGATGAATCACAGGAGTGTAAACCCATCACTTCTGTGATTCATCTGGTAGGGGCCCTTACCCGACATGGCCTGCATGTAAAAAATAAAGACACCTGTTCCTAAATCAACATCCTGGCGACTTTAATGTACACTGCATAACACCGTGATGGAGTCCATCATCTAAAAAAATTTTATTGAGATTTTTTTACGTGGTCACAGCGTCGACGGGCGTTGTTCCAGCCGCTGCTCGCACCGGCCAAACTGACCGTGAAAGTAGCGCCGCTGCCGCTCACCGCCAAGTGTTTCCTGCGACAGGAAAAGGCCCGCGGAGTCCCCAAACCATAACTCATCACAAAGTTTACAGAATGCGACAAGTGGGTGCCTGTCTGTCGACGCCCGCAGTGCAAAAAGATGATTATATTAATAACACTGCGCATACCCCCCCAACACACATGACCAAATCAATTTACAATAAAAAAAAATAACCTAGAGGGTTGAACTAGTGTCAGCGCATAAAAAGGACAGGATCTGCTTTGTGCAAGTATGCTGAGAAATCACAGCTCGGGTGGTGATGGTGGTGGTGGTGATGGTGGTGGTGGTGGTGGTGGTTCTGAGGGTGGGCGGGGGGTGAGGGCCCCACAGAGCAGGCGTTGTTGATCTCTCGCCCGTGTGAGTGTCAGGGTGTATTTCCAGAGGCGTTACACACCAGCATCTCGCCCGGCGCGTGGGAAGAGGGGAAGCGCGTCACTTCCTGTCATTGTCAACGATACAATCATTCCAATTTTGTTTGGGAGGTTGAGGGGGGGGGGTGGGGGTGAGTCATGCTTTCGAAAAAAAATTAAAATATCCAGTGACTCACAGCGTCCTGGCTAAATCAATAACCCAGGAGAGGTGAAACTGCCGTTTGAACGAATGCCAACACACACACACACACGGGCATCATTTATAGGATTAAAAGTGACAGATGTCAAAGGGCCTCTGTGCCGTGCTCCCGCGCCTCGTGACTCATGTTGCCTTGTGCCGTTTTTGCGACGTGGCCGCCTCGACGAGCCGTGCCGTGCAGAGCCGACGAAACAACAAGAAGGTGACTAAGAACAACTAAAGCATGGAGCAACAAGTGTCGCCGTTACTGAACCCAGGGAACCGCGGCCTGAACCTGGTCGAGGGAGAGACGTCTGCCGACGCAGTCCTGGGAGTCACCTGGGCAGCACTCCCCCCCCCCCCCACTAAATCAGTCCCCGCTCAGTATGCGCTCTATCTCCTCCAGCCTCTGGAGGGCGGCTGCCCTCTTGGTCTCTATGTCTTTTATCTCCTCGGCGGACTTCCCTTTAGTCCGCTGTTCCGATTGGCCCACGCCCTTGAGCCGGGGCGCGGGGGATTTCCGCACATTCTTCTCCCCGGCCGACGCCGTTCCCAGGGCGGCGGCCGGGCGCTTCCCTTCCTCCCTTCCTTCGGCCTCCCCCGCCCCCGCCCCCACCCCCACCCCCGCCGTCGCCGTCGTCGTCGTCCCCCCACCCCCGGCCCCCTTCTCCTCCTGGAACGGCGCGGCGGCTCCCTCTGCCGCGCTCAGCGGCTGGCCCGCCGCGCTCATGGCCGCCATCTTGCCGCGCACGATGCTCAGGTGGCGGCGCACGTACTCCTCGTGCGGCGCCATGGCCAGCGTCTCCTCCAGGCAGCGCTCGGCGCGCGGCAGGTCGCGCTCCTCGAAGTACACCACGCACAGGTTGTGCTTGCCCTGCACGTTGCCCGGGTCCATGGCCAGGATGCGCTGGAAGCAGGCCTTGGCGCCCTGCGTGTCCTTCCTGTGGTTCATCAGGATGTCCCCCTTGAGGATCAACCCTTTGACGTGCTCGGGGTGGTAGCGGAGCAGCTCGTCCAGCACGGGCAGGGCGTCCAGCTCGCGGGCCGACTGCGAGTAGAGCAGCGCCAGGTTGAACAGGGCGCTGCGGAAGCCCGTCTGCAGGGAGATGGCGCGGCGCATCCAGCGTTCGGCCGCGGCGTTCTCGCTGGCGTCCATGGCCAGCATGCCCAGGTTGAAGTAGCCGTTGGCGTCCTCGGGCTCCTCCTCCACATACACCAGGAAGCGCCGGTTGGCCTCCGGGCGGAGCTTGGGCTCCCCTGCCGCGCGGGGGAAAACACGGGGGTTTGGTTAGCGTGGAGCCCGGTTGTTGCACCGGAGGCGTCAGTGTGGGTCGAGGCAGGGCGGTGCGATTAATCGAGTTTTGATCGCGATTTTTGCGTCAAACAATCAAAATACGAATATAATAGAGTTGAAGGGTTATTTTTTTTTATATATTTATTTATTAAATGTCAGCTGGAACAGAACAGCTGGATACATATTGATACAACCTTTTCGATTTGAACATGTTGTAATTGAACATTTAGTGTGTTTTTTTTAAGGGGAAATTTCGAAGTTCTCAGTTACAAAGAGTTTCTTTGGGGAGAAACGCTGAAAAAATGCATCATGTTTTCCAAATCTAAAATAATTGTCTGATTGCCCAAAAAATAATTAGTGATTATGATTTTTCCCCATAATCGAGCAGCCCTACGTCACAGTCGGGACCGGTTACCACGGCGCACGAGAGTGAGAGCTCTAGGGTGTCTGAAGGGTGGAGAGTCTGGCTGGAGCCAGAGCGTGTCGCTTTGCATTCCGCTCAAGCAGGCGTTATATTTTATAATGTCGGGAAGCAACGTCTGCAGGGGATTTGGGAGCGCTATGTCTTTAAATGCGTAAAGCTATGACTACTAAAACAATGCATGTCTTTGTATTTTGTATCCATTTTGGAACTGGGTGTCTCCCAACTATTCTGTCCTTGTAAATTGTAAGATGTCAAAGCCAATCAAAAACACATAAAAACGAAAAACAATAAAAAAAACACATGTATATAAATGTGAACTATATGTGAACTATAAAAAACACAGAGGGTGTGTAAGGCTTTGATAAATCCCCAACCGGACGAAACCATTGCATAAACAAGACTAATCTGTAGTAATTGGCTTCCCATAAGCTATGGAGAATAGGGCACCAACAAAGGGCGAATATCGATCATCAAACTGAATGCCTCATTGCAGATATCATCGTGTGCTTGTGTGCGGGACAACATCCCCACACACGCAGAGTAGATCCCTCACCTGCGTGATTCGGAATCGTTCGTTCTTTGATGTGACGACAAAATTAAAAAGGTTAACGTCGTGTTGACATCATTACTAAATCCTACCATCTCTCCTACTGAACCCTGGAGGCTTTTCCTTGCGTAACCCCTGAGGCGTTATAATCAGGCCTTCTGCCTGGAGCCTAACATCCACCCAACACGATGGGCCCGAGTGCGTGCCTTACAGGCCTGATCGTAACTTATGGTCCGCTCCACACAGAGATCCTGTGTATCATCTCCGGACTGATGTGCCGCGGCGCCATGTGTTTCCCCTTACGGTGAGTTCTGCTGGACGCACGGGCAGAGAGCATAGTTTGCAGGTCAGCGGCGGCGCGAGATCCTCGCTGCTTCTGCTATGCACCACATTCCAAAAAGGGAGAGGATTGGAGGGCTGGGAAACGACGGCGCGGGACAACTCTCTGACATGGTTGTTAAGAGCGGCATTCCTACCTAACGAGGGCGAGTTCACCAACATTCGGGGAAAGTTAATGATCACAGAACGCTCCGTCTGGGAGGCTTGGATAGGCCGACCCGGTGTGGGCATTCCTCCATAAAACGTTGGTTGAGAACTCTGGAACCTCGGGCGGAGCCGGTACGGGCCATTACAGGTGGTAGTCATTTTGCTTTCCACTCAAACTAAAAGCCCATTATATTTCTGTCAGGAGGCAATGCCTGCTGGGGATTTGTGAGCTATGTGTACAATAGTGAGTAAAGCAATGACGGACTACTAAATCAATGAATCTCTTTGTGTTTGGTTCAATGGTAACACCTTCCCTTTTCCATTCTAGAACTCTAGAAGTAGGATTTGATTTTGTTATTTGATTTCATGACAACGTTTCTATGTGAAGCACTTTGAGTCTGCCTCGTGTATGAAAAGTGATAAATAAAGTTGCCTTGCTAGAACAACAATCAATACCTGGGTGTCTCCCAACTACGGTGTCCGAGGAAATTGTTCCGGCATTACTTCTAGGTAGCGGGATATCGTTGGAGTGAGAGAGAGAGAGGCTCGTTTCCCCTTTTCCACGAGGGAAGAACAAGTTGTTTGCCCTGTAGCGGAGTCAATCAAAGGTGAGGGCATGAGAGAAAAACACCATGACGTGTTGAACCAAGGTTAAACCCCTCTGAGTGAATGACTCACCTTCCCTTTCTCCGACATGTTCACGGGAGCCGACGTTATGGACGGACGTGTGACAATGTTCTGTTGACATTCGACTGCTAAATGCCTCTGTGTTCACCCAGGTGCACCCGATCTAACCTTCGTCAGGAATGTGTGTCGCACACCAACGAGAAAGTGGTGTAGCGCTAAGGATTTAACTTAACAACTGATCCAACGGGGTTTCGAGGAACTAGTGAAACGCCGTGGACGTGAGTGAAGCCTTTCATTGTGTCGTTAAGGCGCGGATCGAGGGTGGTGAGTGACGGACGTTGACGTTTGAGGCCGGGGGCCACGAGGGAAAGTTATGCCATGTCAGAACCCTGTCAAACCCTAGAGGGGAATAATGAGGGCCGTCTTTGTCCCCCCCCATCCGTTGATCTCGGGGATCGCAGGTCACGGCACGACGGGCTCGCACAGAAGAAAAATAAAAAAATAACAAGCTTCTATATTATTACACGGCGGCAAAAAGACGGATGGCTTTCGCTTCGTTTTACCAACGAGTCGTTCAGTCATATGACCGGCGCTTTCATCCAAAGGGCCTCGTGGATCATGTGGCAAACGAGCAGGTTGGGGGAAAGGCGTCTTACCCAGACTACCTACCCAGACCGACCCCTTGTCTCTACAGCAGCCTTGCTTACCAGACACCTGGATCCTAATAACAGAATGCAGACTCTAGGGTCCATACCCAGGGTCGTTCAGCTGTGAGTCAGATCCCCCAAGGGCCTAGAACCATTAGACTACCTACCTCGACCGACCCCTTATCTCTACAGCGACCTTGCTTACCAGACACCTACATGAGGATCCTAATAACAGACTGCAGACACCAGGCCCGCTCTGCCTCCGGAGCTACCACCGCCCCCCCCTCGTCTCTACTGCGGCCTTGCTTACCAGACTCCTGCATGAGGAGGGCGGAGTTGAAGAGCGCCAGCTTGTGGCGCGGGTTGAGCTCCAGCGCGTGCTCAAAGTTCTTGAGGGCCTCGGTGGGCTCCTTCATCTCGATGTTGACGATGGCCAGGTTGTACCACAGGTCGGGGTTGGTGCGGTCGAGCTCCAGGGCCCGTAGGTAGGCGTCACGGGCCTCCGAGGGCTTGTTCATCTTCAGCAGGAGCTCCCCTCTGAGAAGGGGCGACAGAGGTGTGAGGGGGTGTGTTCACACTGTGAAAGGCTTTGTTATGGTTCAATGTTGACCCAACCACGCAGACGCCTCGAAGCGGTCGCAAACCCGTTTTGGTTCTGCATCGGGTTTATGTTAGCGGACCGATGTCCTCAACGCAAGGTTACACTTTTTGGGAGGCGCACGCCAGGTCCTTGCAGTGGATGCAAGGAGGGGCCGCAAGGACGTAATGGGTCGGTAAACCCCCTCGCGTTGGGTCAACGTGGAACCATAACTAAGCCTTAAGGCTGGATAACCACTGGGGAACATTCAGAGATTGTTTCAAATGTTTTTTTTTCCATTCATAATGCAGGTCTTTCCCTGCCCGAATTCAAGCTGGCCTGAGACTGCAGTTTAAAATGAACTGAACCGTTTTCCCTTCATCATTCCTACTGTGTTATCTAAAGAAGACGTAGGGACTGCTGCGTGGGCGTCAGCGGCCTTCAGGGCCACCCATTGATTGGCAGAGCTCCACTGCAGCCTTCAAGGACAGGCGCTGCTCCCCAAGGAGGGATCACACTGCCACGCTGGCTGTGACCTCTCATTTCTACGGCTGCAACCGAGGAGTGGGTGAATAAATTAATTAATATAATGGAATCAATATTATAATCATCCCAACAGGTTCGCTTCACGATATCGAAGTAGGAAGCCGGGAACGAGAACGAAACACAGATGGAGCATTGGTGTGTGTTATTACATTCTTTCGGCCGGCATTGGAAGCCGTCAACACGCTGTTTTCTGTGGTGGCTAGGATGCTGCTGAGCCACTGGCGGTTGGAATGTGGACGGAGAACAAAAGGGGATTTGCATGTAGTGTGGTGACTAATCTACCATATAATCAATCACTGATTTCAAACTGTCAACAGAGCCATGGGCCCACGGCCGCTGTTTGACTTGTGTTATTGAAGTTCTTGAGGCCTTCACGACTGTACCTATTAACAGTGTTATCCATCCATTATATTTTGTAACAATAATCACAATACTGTGCTGTTGTTATATGTTTCTGACAAACACCGAGAGGAGAGGATTGGGGGACATCACTTGGCGAGTCAGGGTGAGTTTTGCAAGTTCCCGGGTCACGGCGACACCAGCCGTTTAGAAGCCTGTTTCCTCCGATAACTTCGTTTACATCTTGCATGCCCCTATTAGGTCTGACAGAAGCCACATGTGGTACTCGTCTGCAACATGGAGAGGAAACACAGCGGTAAATGCAATCACAACACGGAAGCTTGGTTGTTTCAGCGGCCTCTAGAGCAAAGCCTCTGGATTCCAAGAGGCGGAGGCTAGAAATCCAAGCTGAGATGGCCTGTAGCTCCTTAACCCCAAAAATCCCTCTGAGGCCCAATCCCATTTCTACCACTTACCCCTTCCCCTTACCCCTCCCCCTTGTTTTGAAGGGGTAAAGGGAAGGGGTAAGGGGTAAGGGGTAGAAATGGGATTGGCCCCAGGATAAGGGGTAGAAATGGGATTGGGCCTTAGGCCTTACCCCTTCAAAACTAGGGGGAGGGGTAAGGGGAAGAGTTTTTGCGCTTTATACCTAAGGCAATAAGTAGCGATAGGGTGAATTCCCCCATTAACCCCCGATGTCCCAGCCCAGGGCCGAGCAGGTGCGATTCACCCTGCAGGGCTGGCCCAGCCAGTCCAGGAAGGCATGAGGGCACTCCTGAGGTGCCGCCAATGCAATATTAAACAAGTTCTTTCAACTGCTCCTGTCCCACCCCAATGATCTCACTGGCCACCTTCACCAGTCTACCTACTCGATTTCTGCTATTGAGAGTCAAGTTTCCAAACCAGTTTCAATAAAACAGATTAAGGATAGGCCTTGCAAAAAAGGGACATCTTAACAGTGTTGACGTCAAATCCTCTCATTTTGCGTAACACAACCACTGCTGCACCTTCTTGCAAATGGTTTCTTGGCCTCAGAAGCGTATCGTCGATTATAGTCCCATGGTAAGCGCCTAGAACCTCAGTGTCAGGGTCCCTGATAACAGGATTGTTAGCACTCCTCTCGATCACGATCAACACGCTACACTATGAGTCGGCAGACGTGCATAGAAACCGTTTACTTTAATCTGGATAGATGGATGTAGGCCCAGCTGTTGTCGGAGAGGGGTGGACCCATTAATGATCGCTCACCCTTGATAAGACTTGAAGCCTGCAGGGTCCTGGGCAGAGCGTGACCCGTTTAGCATGAGAAGAAACACCCAGATGGCCTAAGGAATAAACCATTAAGCTCAAACGAAAATAAAAAAAGTTGGCCGAGGAAATAAAACGAATCACTGAGACGACACGTCCCACAAGTGGTGGCTACAAAGAAGAAAAATGCATATTCATTTATTAATAAGGAATGAATGATGTTCCTTTACTAAATGAATAATCATCTAAAAGTGAATTTCACATTTGCCGGACGAGTTTTGTTTTTCACGATGAAGCCGCTCAATTCTGAGCTGAATCAGAGAGCAAAATGGGCTCTTTGTAGAAACCAGAGTGTCTCTATGACTGAAGCACGAGACTGACACGGTGGGCGGGGGGGGGGGGGGGGGGGGGGGGGGGTCCTTGCCTGCTGATGTAGGCCTGCTTGAAGTCAGGCCTCATGCTGATGGCCTGGCGGTAGAGCTGGTCAGCCTCCTCCAGACGCGACTCGTTGGTCCGGATCAGGTTGGCCAGGTTGATGTAGACGTTCAGGTGGTTGGGGGCCACCCGGGTGGCGTACTTCCTCCCGGGGATTACCTGAGAGAGACCAGACCGCTGATGAGATAGTACTGCAGGAAGTAAAGGACGATTTACGTAAGAGATAACAAAAACAACAATGGAACCGTGGATACCACTACCAGTTGGGCTGGTAGGCTGAAACTTCCATCAGATAAAATATTCCCTTCTGAGATTCCTGCTGCTTCTGCCACACCAAATATTTCCAAGGAAAAATGTTTTGGAGCGCGTTCTGGGAAGCGAAAGCCGCGGGACAACTGTGTTTGTTTTCGAGTACATGGTTTTTAAGAGCTGCATTCCTACCTACATTGGGGAAGTTAATGATCACAGAACGCTCTGTCTGGGAGACTTGGTTAGTCCGACTAGGTGTGGGCAAGTGCACCTCTACAACTTTACTTCAAGGTACCCACAATGAGAAATCGGGGTACAAGCGCCTGTAGGGACCACGACAGACCCCCTGGTGGCTTATTGATGATCCTTTATGGGCCATTTCAAAATCCACCCTTTAGTTATATGAGCAGGAATGTCCTACCAGATGTGTGATCAGTCAGATAGACCAGCCAACCAGTTGGTTCAGTTCACTCACTAGGCTGGTTGGTGGATTTATTTATCAAAGATCTGGATGGGAAATCAAATGTGCGTCACTAAAGGTTTGATTTTGAAATGGCTTGTCATGACGATTCAGCATGTGACCAGGTGGTAAAACAGTGGCCCTTTCACAATGTAGGTCACGCAGTGCAGTCATTATGGAGGCCTCGTCCCTGGGACGCGGATTGCGGTTACAGCTCAGAACCCTGAATACAGAAAATTACCCTTTTCATACTGATGTATGAGTACAGCTCTTCGTCAGAGATCCCTTTATCGAGAGGACCTTCCACTCTCTCACCACTTTAACCATCGAACTGAAGCAGATATCTCGCCCCGGAACGTCCCTCCCACTCGTCGGCCAATATGCGCAAATTCTCAGCCCCCCCCTCCCAGGCTTTCCGTCGGGTGTTGAGAACACATTGGAGCTAGGCTTGTGAGGTTCAGGATGACATAGTGGTTAACAGCTGACTGATTGTTTGATCCTCCAAATAGACCGCTGGCTGTCCCTTGCTAACCTGAACCAAGATCCCAGATAAAGAACGCACTCTGCTCCCTGATCAGTCCCACGTTTAAACCACACGCTCCTCTCCTTGTTTCACTGGGAAAGGGGTAGTCCAACTGCATGTCTTATCACTTAGTAGTCACAGTCAAACGGCAAAACACATTTGGCCGTTTGACTGTTTTGATCAGAAAGGGTGAACCATCAACCATAGCTGAATTTCACCTTTAATATTATACAGTTGCAGAATGGCAGAGTATCATATCGGTATGACTGTTTACTACTCACTTTTTGACTATTTTATCATCAACACCCTCAATGCAATAACACCAACAGACCAAAGACTTTGGGGCCTTACAAGAGGTTGCCAAACCCCTCCCTTCCCCTAAGGCTAGGGCTTAGTGAGGAAGGTGCATTTATTAAAAAAAAAAAGAAAAAAAAAGAAAAAAAAAAAGCTGCAGATCAATCCAAGAATGTTGACGGCTGTCAGACACCCGAGCAAGACGTTTCCTACAAAATCCTTAATTCATACTTCAGGGCTCACGGCGCACCTGGCATTCAAAAGGCGTTTTGAGGACATCTCTCCAAAAGAGTCTGTCACTCCCAGGTTAATGCTTGTTTTCTTTAAGGTTTCAGATGAAAAAGACTCAACATGACAACTAATAACAGACTTGCTGGCAGACAAGAAACTGGTTTTACTTTCCCATAAAACGATGTGCCTACCACATATATAAACAATTCTTATCCAAACAAAACGGATGCCATAACTATTCTTTGCAAACCACTGTATAGCAGGAGTGTCCTTGCAATGAACATTTAATTCCATGCCACACACACACACACACACACACACGCACACGTAGCAGGTACCTGTGGCATCAGGGATTTGGCGATCATGTAGGCTTCCTCAGCCTCTTTAGACATGTTCAGGTTCTTGTAGGTTCTCCCCACGTTCATATGGGCACCGATGTCATCTAGATGGACAACCAATCAGGAGAAAGGATAAGTATCGGATTGGAATTCAATAGATATGTGTTTGTTGACTAAATGACACCCTGTTTTACCCTCGGAATCGGATGTCACTAAAATGCGTACAACATCTAATTTACACCTGGCATTAGAATGCGCCTCCAGTGTCCACATAGGCATTCTATATGGCTCTTGCATGATAGAACTTGGTATTTTTTAAATAGGATGATGGCAGGCCCTAGTAAAATCAGAAATCATGTAGATTGACAGATCTGGTTACAAATCCGTCCTTGGTGAATTGACACCTTGAATTGTATGTTTTATGGCGACATCTGATTCATATCCGAATGGTTATATGGTTAGAGGGGCTATGAATAACCTTAAAACATGACTGTATTTCATAACGCTTGTAGTGCCTTTTGAACACAAAGTAGTCCCTTTTGAACACAAAGCGTGTCTCGAATGCAAAGCTGATGTGTGGTGATTAGAGAACCAGGAAATCCTCAATGGGAATAATGTGTTTTGATGGCGATCTCAAGGAAACAAGCAAAGAAAACCCCCTGCGTCTGAGCCATGCACAAGAGCCGGAAACTCAAGACAGAGGCTAAGCCGAGTGAACATGGGCGATGGGAAAGATTGAACCAGCTTGCCCAACCCAATTTAGAATGCATGATTCAAGTGACTGATAATCTGTGCAGTAATTCAAGAGGCCTCTCTTTTTTCAGACTCTTTCAGACTTGAATCAAGTGAATATCAACTACTCAGGGGGGAGTCATCCAACGGCCAGATTTTCAATTGATTAAATTATATATATTACATGTTATTTTGTACATTTTCATTTCATGTACTGGGAATCAGAGGGTATGTAGTAGGGATGTTGCACCAAACAGGCAAGATAGTGAGCTCACTAAAGCACACATTAGGTTCCATTATAATACTTCTCCAGTGCATACATTCTGAGAATGGGGGACTCCCAGAGGGAACTGGACCCCTAACCGCCATGTTAATCCCCAGTTCAGACGCAAATATACATAACCCTTATTCAAACTAGGGATGCACCGAAATGAAAATTCTTGGCCGAAACCGAAACCGAATATACTGAAACAGTTGGCCGAAAGCCGAAACCCAATACCGAATGTGGCTTTTACTGTTTTTCATTCATTTTGCTTTAATTTTTCACCATTGCACAAATCAAACAATTAAATGTCCTTTATAAACTTTTTTGTCTTGCTTTTCAATAAAAAAAGTCAATTACAAATTTGATACAAAATATTTATTTAATACTGAACGTTTTCTAACATTCCAGCAGACCTTATAGCAAGAATTTAAGAACAATGTACCTTTAAATAAATGAGTAAAACATTATTATTATTATTATTATTATTTTTTTATCAAAAATAAAAATGTCGGTGTATTATGTCCGGCCTTTTTACTCCTTCAGCCGAACCCAAACATTATGTTTTGGGCCATTTTCGGCCGAACATTTTCGGTGGCCGAATATTCGGTGCATCCCTAATTCAAACAGAATCTTGTGAACACCATCATCCTCTGAGGTTTAAAATGAACGAAATACCCGGGCTTCTGTTAGATTTCATTCCACCTGGTCTATTTGTTCAGCAGGGACATAAGTCAGCAGCTGAACTTTAGCCACGCAGGCAAGGAATTATATACCTCCACATGTTCCAACAACACCACCATGTTGCTGATGGGATTATTCACAGACAAAACCTATTAACCGATTAATAATTAACAATAAATTACCACTGGCAGAGGTGTTGGCGTAAAAGGCAGTTGTTAAGGTTAATATTTATTTAACAAGTGTTTGCAGAGGGAAATCTGTGCGATACACCGGATTTGGCCTAATAATTGTTTATAGCCCAGAGGATCAGATAGGATCAGTTTTCTTACCTGGCTGCACTCTGGTGGCCTGGAGGAAATAGCGGAGAGCTCTCTCGTAATTGTTTTGGTTTTCTAGTGCATGCCCAACATTGTTCCACAGTTTGGCATTGTTCTTGTTCACCTGAGGTGATAAAACAGAAGATTGTTATATTTAATCATGCGCAACGAAAACATACCTGAGGGGTATTTAATCAAGAACACAGAAATAAAGGCATATGCCTGATAACACATTTGATGAAATGACGTTTGCATGCTAACCATATCTTTTAATAAAAAATGCAACAATGTATTTTTTATTTATAATCAAATAGACCACGGTGTGCGGGTCTGTTTCTATCTTGGAACAGGGTACTGTGCCGGTCCGCCTTAGTCTTATACATTAATGGAAAACCCCGGTTCCAGTTTGGGCATTCTGGCAAGGAAGC
This sequence comes from Gadus macrocephalus, assembly GCF_031168955.1. NCBI lineage: Eukaryota > Metazoa > Chordata > Actinopteri > Gadiformes > Gadidae > Gadus > Gadus macrocephalus. The sequence continues at coordinate 3,197,797 of NC_082390.1, read as the reverse complement.
TAAGGATCATTTAAATAAAAAATTAGCACATTTAAACTGGCGTCATTGGCCAAGTTGACTGGCGTACCTTCAGTGCAGAGGTGAACAGCGTGTACTCAGATTCCCAATCCAAGTTCCGGTTGAAGGTCTTCACGGCATGTGTGGCGAGGAGGACCCCGATGACCATCCACGACATCTTCTTCAGTTGTCTGGAGCAGAGGAATACATTCAATACCGTGCCCATGTACAAATGATCACCTAACTCCAACACTGGACGAGACCATCAATGCTCATTCCCTCACCATGTGGCGGGAACCCCATTTACATACAGCATGGATCACTAGCTTGAATATCATCAATTATTAAAAATGAACACTTCAGGCCAAAATCTCTTTGATACAACATGCTGGATGCCAGCTGCATCAACTTTTTATTTTATGGACCATGAATACATGAACAAATCTAGGGGACCCATTATTTGCAGCACTTAGGCTATTTCCTCACAAACGGTAAAATGCCCTTTGCGAGGAAGTACATCTTGACCAAAGGGAAGGTCAAGGTGTACTTTGGACAAGCACTCACCCTTTGCGCGAGACCACCCTGAAGCCGTGTGCCACTAGCACACAAAAGCCCATGCTGGGGACGTAGAGCACCCGCTCAGCCACCACGAAACCCACCGGGAAGAAGAGGTTGGACGCGGGCACGAAGGGGAGCACGATCAGGGAGAGAGCCTGGGGGAGAGAGACAGACAGAGAGTGAGAGACGGGTGGAGACAGGGAAACATTTGATTTGATTGCAGATACTAACTACGTACATTAGGAAAAGTCCCCCATGTTATATGAAACCAGCATGTTCAAATATAAGATAAAATCCCCGGTATGTAAACTTCCCTTCCCTTTCGTGAAAACCAAAAACGTTTCCTCCTGTACATCTTGATCAATGAAAAAAAATTTTGCTCAAAGGTACAACCTTTAAAAGATCAACATTCTCAAAGTAATTTGTAAATGTAGTAAAATAACTGAGAAATGTTAAGCATGTTAATTGCATTAAAATGCCTGCAAATAGAGACGCAAACCAAGAAGTGCAAATTTGTTGGTAGGCAATAGGTATGTGAGATACAAGTTCTTATTAATTATAGAACAATGGATAGTATTCGTCATTTCTGTGATTGCTGTTCAAAGCCAAACCCATGTTATTCAATTGTGTACCAAACACAATACATAACTCAGAGCAGTGATTCACCGTCATATTCCTCGCAAAATGTCACCTGTCTTTTGCAGTGTAACCACAAGCCACAAAGAATGGTTTATGTTGCAATTTCATAAATGTCTTCCTAGTCCAAATGAGAGATTAAGGGATTACATTGAACTCACAAAATGCCGTGCACTCTTCCAGCCCAAACCAGCCTGAGGCAGAGATCAAATTTTCCCACAAGAATTAAGAAGTAAAGAGGTGGCGGAAAGCTTCTGCTGAAACTGTACCTCACGTTGCACAACTCCCAGCCCTAGTTCACATAGTTTAACCGATGTTATCTTTCTTTTGATCCTGGGGAATAAAGACCTTATTTGTACGGATACTTAATGATTACACTCACACACATTACGGCTTGTAAAGAACAACATTGGATCGCAATACTTGTGAATAAAAACAAACTATCACCATCATAAATTATAAGGCTATAAGGATACCGTGCTGGCGACACATCCTACGGAAGTTGTTTGCACCCCCATAATTCAGTACAGTACATCACTTCACTGAATCGTCATGTGACCAAGACAGTATTCCCCCCCAGCCCCAATAAGCGTTTGGCACGAGTACAAAGATAACTTCGGTGGTCATTAAAACATGGGGCTTAAAATAAAGACAACTTTGACTTCAAGAAACAGATTCTGTCACTCCGGGACAGAGCTTCAAGCTAGAGATTATCGTGACAAGGACATAGAGTTTGGCTTTCTGTAATTAGAACTTGGAAAATCACAAGGCAATAACAGGCGACATCTATTAAATAGCACTAAGTGATTTAGTCAGAATAAGGTTTATATAATTATTTATACCCTGTGAAAGACATTGTGCTTTGGGGAACTTTGCAAGCAATGGGAAAGCCATACACAATGCTGAAGGGCTTTACAGTTTGGAACACATCTGACAGCACTGGATTAGACAGCGTTTTACATGTGCAGACAGAGTTGATGCGTTCAAATAAACATCAGATTACCATAACCCAGGCACGTTAAAGTGTGGCAAAGATTTTCTGGCCTTAAAGGATGAACAAGACACTACAAAACATCGGGCCTAATATTAAACCCTGTGGCACACCATGACATATGCTAAGCCAATTAAGCCCCATTTAAATGGACACACTTATCCAGAAATGGCTGCTGAGATATCCCTATGCTGGTCAAATTATTACATATCATGATGGTCCGGAATAGTGTGCAAGGTCCTGGACAAGTCAATAAATCCCAATGGAGATGCACCAATGATCGCCTTAATAAATTAATGTTAACACGCTTACAAACAAGACACATTGAACTGTAAATGGTATTTAAGGTTTGTCAGAGTTGTACTAAAGACTACAATTGTGTAAAATTGCCCTTGGCTCAATACTGCCTCACTCACCTAATCCTTAAATGATGGCTTCAGTCCATCCATTATATAGGCCCATGAAACTGGTCATTACATTTTCTTACTCAAAAGGGTCTAAGCAACAATTTCCTCTCAAGTTGTAACGAGGTTCAGTCCTCTCCCAGAGAAGCAAAATAAGAACGATTTTTTTGTGAATTGCCCTTCATAGCGTTAAAAATAGACACTATAGTTATCTTTTATATATTTACCATTATATGATAAGCAGAACTTTACATGTTATGGTTAAACGTAAACATGCAAAATGAACCAACCCAAAGTGCCCACACTCACAACTCAAGAGTATTTTGAGTTGCGGAAAGTCTGAGTTGGCTTCACTCTTTGTCAAATTATTGATACCACGATTGGCCCGTCCCCAACGTACTCCCACAATCTCACATGCCATCTGCAGGATCGGTGCTGAACTCTCCCACGTTCAATAAAGCCCTAAGATTCTGCTTCCCTTGGAAATGTATCATAATGCAGAAGTATGAATATCCCCATAAAGCCTCACAATTCCTCCGATCTGTAATTTGTTCCACAGGAGGCAATGGTCCAGAAAAACCTTAACCACACCACCACGTGGAACACATAAAGCTGGAACAGCACAATAAATAAAGCTTGCCAATATGACTTTCCTAATGGGTTGATGTTGGGATAATATTATGAAAACTGGTGGAAAAAGATCATTAGTGAAAGTGTTTTCACTGAGTTTACTGACCTCTTAGGAGGCCAGGGGACTCTTACACAAGCAACCTTACTTCAGCCACCAGCACCAAACCAAACAACAGCTTCCAACTAATGCCTTTGCTGACTGACAGCCTTTTTCATTTCCTCCCATCTTACTTTTGTAGCAATGCCCCATGTCCCATCCAATGAAAGATAAAATGTGTTAATATATAACATAGATAATATCTATCTTTGTGTTCTTTATTTGAGATATACTGTATGATAATATGACTTGCCCATACTGGAGGAGATATAACGTGCACACTTACTGTAGTGATGGTATGGTATGTCCAGCATTTTTTTAAGTATTCATTCAGTGAATGAATGAAATAACTGAGCGAGTAGTGTGGATGTCAACATTGACAATGAAAAGCTTTCAAGCTAACGTTTGTGCTTTTGTGGCTCCTTGTCAAACCTATTGGTGAGGAATGTAATGTTCACCATGCATCCTCTAATGCAACAATGTTGTTTGTCTTTGCTTTTCTTGCATGCTTCACGTCATCCGTCAAGTCCGCTTGCCAGATCCCATGAAAATAAGCCATTCGGGAAAGAAAGTGAAACCATTACTCCCATCTCCAAACCTCAGCGTTCAATGAGTCTGTTGCAAACCATCAAGCACCAAACTCCATCCCATCTGGCATGTTCTGATATGCTCTGGCACTGCCGTAGTTAAACGTTTTGTCCCCATTTGCTGCTCTCCACCACAATAGTTTAACTGGATTGTCAAGTCCAAATGTTGTAAAATTTACATTTGTTAATCAAACTTGTAAGATACCCAGCATCAAATAGACTTGTGTATCAGTATGCATGTATGTATGCATGCATGTCCATCCAATTCCATATACAAGTCCACACCCAGTTGGTAATAAGGAAACCAATGGATGGAATGGACAATTCACTTCATGAAAATCACCCACAACAGATGATGACTTTTGTGTACACCTGTGCTCCAGCCACATCTCAGTTCTCCCAATGATGTCCTTCAGATGCCGTAGGTTGTGTATAGTTTAGTTTTTTCACTGGGCCATTCTAGAGACCTTTCTCTGTCCCACGCCGATGCAAAATAAAGAAATGGGAACGGGAACGTTGGCTCACCATGATAACTGTTTTGGCGGAGCTGTGGCTATAGCGCAGGCTGTGGTAGGCCAGCAGGCCCAGCAGGCCGTAGAAGGCCAGGGTGGCCAGGTTGCGGGCGTCTAGGAAGGACTCCACCAGGGGGATGGTGCCCATGGTCCAGTCGCAGCAGAGCTCCGAGGGGTTGAGGAGGAGCCACGCGTTGACGGGCAGGAGGTAGTTGAACGTCAGCTGTTTGGTGGGCGCCGGGCTGACTGCCGCCGGGTTATCGAATCTACAGAGGAGAGGATTTGGGGGGGGGGGGGGGGGGGGGGGGGGAGGCAACAGTCAAAACAACAGCGATTGTGGGTGCAAGACTCCTGAGATAACGAGACCTTGACCTCAATTGGAATCAGCTGAAAAATGTGAAAGGCAAACTGAGCTGTAAAACATATCCAGAGTGAAACGACAAACAAATATGCAAAAAAATATAAACGTCTCAACTCTGAGGAACTCGGAATATAATTTTGAGAGCAGGTATAAATTGTTTTACCGCGATAAGGAGTTGACCGCAGTAAACTCATCCATAAACAGGAATCCCATAGGGGTTGAACATACATCTGACGCCAGCATCCAAGAGGAGCAAAGCCTCTTAAGCACTCTATGCAGCATTCCAAGGATTGGCGCTGAACATCAGATGCTGAACAGCTCAGATATTTCCTGAGAGCTAAGCTGCTCTGTTTGGTAAACCCACCACAGACTAAACAGTTCTGGGCCCACCATGTCAAAGACAGACCCCCCCCCCCCCTCTTCACGTCTTCCCGCCAAGACCAATCACTGCTCCGGGTCATTGTTATGGCTCAACCAGTGCTTTCTTTTTAATCATCCTAATTCTGCGATACAATCTGGAGACAGCCCATCATAACTGCAGGCAGATTAGGAGCATCTCGGCCAACCTCGTGTCATTTGATCTTTGAGATCCAGTGTCTTTGGGTTTCACTGCGGGGATAAAGTACATTTGATTTGTCTATGCTATAGGATTAACAATAGTTTGTGTTTGTGTTTCCGTCTTGTAGGAGCAGGACTGCTGTACGTAAACAGAGGGTTCCCTGGTTTCTTAGAGGATAAGAAATGCACAAATTTCACATTTGATATTTATCTTTGGGCAATGTGTTTTAAAGCAAAAATACTAAATGGATAATTTCAGGATAAAAAGTATAAAATTAAATATATTATAGAATATTTATATCAGTCTTTACTAGGAGATCTTTAACATTTCCTGTTGGATCGAAGCCAATGTAGACAGAAGAGGTTTCGTCTAGTGTTTCCACCAAAACGACACAGAGGTTAAAGGGAAGGCGAGGAGAGCTTTCACTAAAGCAAGTCTGTTTAAAGACGTTACATAAACCATTGCATAATTTGCGTTGAGAACCGAGGCAAAACTCATACAATGTGTTTAGATAACCCCCGTGGTCCAGTGATGATAAAAACGATGTCCGTTTGGTTTGGAACTCATCGTCAGTGGTCTCGCGCACATAAAACACACAGCAGCTGTGTTGTGTTCTGCTTTTGTCTCGTTTGTTCGTAGGAAGCTCATCAAGACACGAATAAACGGACCACATATACACACGCTTCTCCAACACTCGCAGCGTTTTGCAATCATTGTGACATTCACCCGTTCACACACACACACTCACACACCGTCTGCGGTGTCAACCGTGCGAGGCGACAGCCGGCTCGTCGGGAGCGGTATGGGCAAGGTGTCTTGACCAGGGACACCTCGAAACACCTCGATAACCGCCCTCCATCCTGAACCACTGCCAGCGGTAGGCCTTGATTTGAAAAAATCTACATTGTAAGAGGAGCGGTAGCCGTTTGAGGTTCGGGGAATAATCACTGAACTCAGCTCGCACTAAAACCATCTTGGCAATATTGACATGACGGTTAAGAGCTCAGGATAATTTTCACTTGATGTGTCAAGTCATTTTATTTTTATAGCCGATAACCACAGTTAGTTTTAAAGGGCTTCCTAGGCCACATTATACAACACGCACTCACCCTGAGCCCTCGGAAAGGAAAGGAAAGCCTTTAGGCACCCTGATTGTGAACAGAGCCAGTGTTTATTATGGAGGAACAGACCTTCTAAACCAACGAGCCTCGGAGAGATGGATGATGGGGACCCTGAAGAGCTGAAATCAGACCCCATGACACGAGTCTCTCCTTTTAATTTTCAGAATCCCGAGTCATGACATAAACATACGGTCTGAAGCAGACACTGCTATGCAAAGCAAATGACAGGGACTTTAGATGCACGATAATAACGAGCCAGTAGGGGTTACTACCGAGTGCCCAACGGTAGTCAGCATGTGCGTCAGTTTTGGATGGGTCGGTTCACCACACCGCACGGCGCGCGGTGACCCGCTCCGCATACCACCACAAAGAAGGCGCGCGTGTCGACGGCGGGACCCACCTGGTGAAGACGGGGAGCTGGGACTGGATGACCTGGACGCGGACGATCACCAGCAGCAGGGTGCTGATCACGAGGACCATGAGCTTGAGGAGAGTCTGCAGGACAGTGTAGGGGAAGCAGGCTTTATCCCGAAGCACCTGGAGGAAGGTGTCCCCCAGCATGGGCAACGTGAACTGTGTGGAGAGAGAGAGGGTGGACATTTATGGATTGCAAAAGGAAACTTGTTGCAGATGTGGGTTAGTTAGTTAGTTAGTTAGTTTGAGCAGAACACAATCTTTAAGCTATGTACCATTCTACAATATATTAACGCATTTTGTCGTCACAACTTGAATGGCGGGCCGGTCCATCATTGGCGCTGATCCAATGAAAGTATGGCGAGTGTTTCCCACGGACAGAAAGCAATGTTAGCGCTTATAAACGTTGAGTGCATAAGGGCTAACATTATCTTTTCTGAGTCCCGCTGCTTCGGGTTTTCCTTTGATAGGCGCTTTGAGAGGAGGAGTGGGTGAATCAGCTGTTTATAAGTGTACCCGCAACCCACTGGCATGAATGCGCGCTTGTCTCTGTGCGCGCGTGTTTGTGTGCGTATGCCCGTGTGAACGAGAATGTCAGGGAGAAAGAGTGCTATGAGGAGATGAATGAACGGAACAATATTTATATTTAAGAATGGCATTTCTTTTTTTTTTTTTAAAGAAGCGGATTCAATTTGTGGCGCGCTGTGTTTTTTTAAGCCTTGTGATCTTCTCATGCATACGCAAGCAAGCACCACTTTAGCTCTCGCTCCCTTTCCACAGAAGTGGCCTGGGGAGATAGCATCTGCAAACAAATTATAAAAAAAATGTAAGACGCAAGTGAACCGCTTGACAGGTGTCTCTCTGGGGGAGTTTAAATGTTTGGTTGATAAATTCACAACCCCAACTCATAAAAATAATCTAAACACATTCCAATACATTTATCATATATTTAACTAGGAAGGTGTTCTTTGAGGCTGACATGACACTCAATCACTTCAAGTCAGGCAAGTAATTGTCTTCTATTTTTAACGTCTGCTATTTGAACTCTGCCTTCTCTGGAAATATGAAATCATCAAAAGAGGGAGCGGGCACTGATAGGGAAGGGGTTTATCATTGAGGCTGATCTGGACTTTTGATGATTTCATATTTCCAGAGAAGGCAGAGTTCAAATAGCAGACGTTAAAAATAGAAGACAATTACTTGCCTGACTTGAAGTAATTGAGTGTCATGTCAGCCTCAAAGAACACCTTCCTAGTTAAATATATGATAAATGTATTGGAATGTGTTTAGACTCTTTCTATGAGTTGGGGTTGTGAATGTATCAACCAAACATTTAAACTCCCCCAACGAGACACCTGTTAAGCGGTTCACTTGCGTCTTGCATTTTTTAACCCTTTGTTTGCAGATGCTATCTCCCCACGACCACTTCTGCGGAAAGGGAGCGAGAGCTATAGTTTCAGGATATTCATGAGAAGATCACAAGACTTAAAAATACACAGAAAACACAGAGCGCCATCATCATTGATGATATGAAATCATCAAAAGAGGGAACGGGCACTGATAGGGAAGCGTTTATCATTGAGCCTGATCTGAACTTTTGTATTGAGATGTAAATTCATATCTGTAACAAACAGACATGAACGGCGTACAGCTGTAGTGTCCCAGAATGACCTCCGACCCTAGGCTCAACCCGATGGGGGATTGAGGGGAGACCACAGGGTTTAACCTGTCCTAAAATGTATTCCTCTATTTGATGGGGGCTGAGCACTTCAATGAGCGCACTTCAATCAGTAAGAAAATGCAATTTATAAGTTCAGCAAAAATACAGATTTACATCCATCGTCCCTAGGCAGGGAACAAAATCGGGAACATTTACATTACATTTAGGGCATTTAACCGATGCTTTTATCCAAATCGACTTACAATGTCTGGCACCTAATGTATGCACTTAATGTATTAAAAAACTTTGCACAAACTCTGCAGGCCAGGGCAATTCCTGACTTACTGAAGTGTAACACACACACACACACATCGCACTTTGTTGCCCGTTAGTTCAGTGAATTTACAACCGACCTAGTTTTGAGGACATTTTAGCGACCACATATTGTGTTGTGTATTCCCGACAAAGCCTCAGACTAGTACACAGAATTATGTATTATGTATGTCCACACACACACATACACGCACGCACACACACACACACACCTCATATTTTATTTGTACATCTTTAATGCAAGTGACATCGTTACTTTTGTCCACCGAGGAATTTGTCCTTCTAAAAAAAGGCCCCGTTTCACATGAGCACATCAATAATAGAAAAGTCGACATGGTGCGTGTGTGCTCGTGTAGGTTAACGGAGATTACAAGTTTGGACCAGGTGTGCAGGGGTGCTGCTGCAGTAGCAGTGGGGGGTTCTGGGCCGCACCCGTGTCAGGAGCCTTACCCCCTGGGCGACGAAGACCTCGTGGACACAGCAGATGCCCACCACGGTGATGCCCTGCTCCTTGCACAGGGTCGCCGCAGACACCAGGACCACCGTCACGCCGATCGGGGTCCACACTGCGGGACATGAAGGACAAACGCAGTGTCAGTGGGCAGGATACAACCCGCAGCTGGGCCTCATGGGAGTTTGATTCGTGAAACTGGACCGGCACACTATCCCCCCATCTCAGACTATGACCCATTGAGACGCACGCACGCACGCACGCACGCACGCACGCACGCACACGCACACACACACACACACACACACACACACACACACACACACACACACACACACACACACACACACCTCCTCGTCTCGCGAATTGTCTTTTTATTGCACTTTCTGCACTACATATTTATCTTATTAGTATATTTTTTAGAATATGGACCTTTTTACTCTGTGGACTGTTTACTATTATGTGCTATTTTTAGTTTAAAAATAATTGACTGGGTGGACCGTACAAGAATTCCAATGCCCCTGTGCACCTGTACTTGATTCTGTTTAGCCCAGGAGAAGCAAAGTGTTTGAATGGTAGTTTCAGGTTTTGATGTGACGCACGCACATCACAGTGAGACACGTTTATACACCTAGATGTGTCCCAGAAAAGGCAATGATGCTGAAGTGACTTGACTACTCTGCTTTATTCATTGAAAAGCATTTCCATCAGCTGACTAGTGGTAATAAAGAAACTGTCATTGGCGTGTTTTTTAGGTAGCAAAATTCCTGTGGCTGACTAATTATATTTTACAACATAATGAACATGGTAATCTCAATTAACCTACACAAGCATTATTTTAACTGAACCCGGAGGTTAACGATGATTGATGTCAACCAATCAATGATGACTTGCATACCGATGGTAAGAATCGGATGAATAAACGATATGGAAACCGCGACAACGTTCCTTACGAAGGCTTCCATTTTACAAGTTTGTAACCTGGAGGGTAACATACAGTATAAAAACAAAGAAGGCTTAGCCCTCGTGCCAGCGATGAAAGTGGCATTTACTTCCGCTGTGATGCACCGTAGGTGCGTGACGGACCAATGCACGGCCACGCGGTTTGCGGTCACCCTTGGTTCCGAAGCGTTGTCATGGACGCGCAGCTCGGGCACTACGCCTGCAGAGCTTCCACTTCTCAGAGGTGCGTGACAAGCAGCCAGTCACGGTATGAATGCCGAACGAATGCCAGGATTGCGCTCTGACTTACACGCGCAGTTCAAACACATGAATACACCCCCACATCTTCATCACAGGGAAATCGCCCATCAGGCGGGCCCTCTCCCTCCCTCCCTCCCTCCCTCCCTCCCTCCCCCTCCCTCTCTCTCCCTCTCTCTCCCTCCCTCTCTCTCCTCCCCCCCCCCCCCCCCCTCTCTCCCTCTCTCTCCCTCCCTCTCTCTCCTCCCCCCCCAGCCAACACATACAAATAAAGCACATGTAATGTCAGAATCTTTTGATCTGGCGGTCTGAGGTTCAAGTACAGTGTCTTGTACAGTAGAGACGGACGTGACAGCGTTTTGGAAGCTCAGGGGCGTTGGAATGTTACTTATTGTGTTATTTTGGTCATGGTTTAGCCAATAATCATGAGATTATTGTTCATTATAAGGATACATTGTGGTTCTGCATTTCTTACTTCAAGATGTGGCAGTATATTTCCGTGTTCGGATATTACACTACTAAAACTCTCTCGAGTCTTATAAATATGGCTAACAAAATAGCCCATGATGCATTGTGATGTACAAAACCCTGTTGATATTGCATAACTCACCTATGGAGTTGTCCCTGCCAGTAGACCTGGTGTACGCCAGAAACGCAGCCAGGAGGAAGATGGAAGACAGCAGTTCAGCCCTGCCAACCACACCTGCGACCTGATACAACAAAACAGCATTAGAATTTGCTGCAGCGCAGGCATCAAATTAATGGTGTTGAAAGATGTTGGAATGGAAATGCCAAGGAGAAAACATCACACAGATTAAGGGGGGGGGGGCCTGGACTAAGATTTTGCATGGTCAGCGTCGCAGACTAGGCTCAACGATGCCTAGTCTGTGACTCTCAGCGTATTCAACAAATGTGGCTCCATTTAATTCAGCAGAACATAGAAAATGCACTGGTGAGCCCTGAGGGAGAGAAACCTTTCCACCAGTGCAAGTGTGGGATGAAATGAGGCTGTGGACAGTTTGCATTAGACGTTTGTTTCCCTTCTTAAATGGTGTAACCTACCAAATGGCTTGGAAAGGAGAACGATTAGCAGGTGCCAATAAACAAAGTGGCTATCAACCAAACAAAAGGGGCTTTTATTGAAGGCAACACACAGTCACAGAGAAAATTGAGTGCCAATCCAACCCATGATCCCTACAAAAAAAACATTGCAAGAAGCGTGCAGGCTTTTGCTTCTAGGAGCCAAGCCATGCTGTGGTATCCCTCACGGAGCTATTCCATCCTCCCAAAGGAATGTCGGGCTGTAACACATGCACAATGTACCCAACATGATCGATTACACTATTAAGGACGACGTGGTGTTAATGTCTTCGAATTGTCAAAAAGAGATTCAAACACAATTAGACACATCTGTTTTAAAGCCTGTAGCATAGAATAAGATATTTTTGTCATGCACAAAGGAATGCCATTGAGTATTTAAATAATTTTCCTGTATCCAAGAATCTCGACTACACAATATATTTGAGGCTAAAACATCCTCACATATTACTAACAGTTCTGGAATCTTTGGTAACTGCAGGCCATGTGTTGAGGTCCCAAGTTCAAAGGAATATCTGAATAGACTTTGGAGGAGGGCAGCAGTGTGTGTGTGTGTGTGTGTGTGTGTGTGTGTGTGTGTGTGTGTGTGTGTGTGTGTGTGTGTGTGTGTGTGTGTGTGTGTGTGTGTGTGTGTGTGTGTGTGTGTGTGTGTGTGTGTGTGTGGTTCAGGTTATAAATCAGACAGTCCTGGGAGCTGCACGAGAAACTCCCGATTACAGACTTGTGTCAGACAAAAGCTTTTATGGCACCATAAACGATGACTGCCTCCTTGTGGAAGAGGCTGTGGTGATGGTTTCTTTCCTCTTCCTCCCTCCCTCCCTCTCCTATCATCTGCCCGAGTCACAGCTCGCTGGTGAGATACTGCACCTCATTGCAGAGCTTATTGTTTGATCTATACTTAATTTTTTTCACAATGCACAGATCAAAAGGGAAAGTTGCATATTTGTATTCTTCACAAAGATGTAGCCCTTATTCTGAGGGGGTTAAGGTTTGACTACGCAGAGCAAGTGATATTGGCGAAATAATAAATATTTGGATCACGCTTGACACATACACAAACACAGGTAAAGCTGTTTAAACATGGTTTGCTCGATTATTTGGTTGACCCACGAAACACCAAGCTATTTTCCAGATGTTAAGGAGAGATGGTCAGTTCATGACCATTTGGTTGCAGGGAGACACTATTCAGTATTTTGTTTTGTCTCCATTCATAAAAGGGAGACAGAAAAATGAAAGAGGTTCATGGGTTGTCAGGGTACACAGAAAGGCTTTGTTCGTAATAATCATGAAGAGAGCTCCAATGCTCCGGGCAGAACATGATAAACAAATGCTCTGTTGAAACAGAGATTCCAGACACAGATAAGATAAAGGCCATTGGCTGGGACGTCTTTCAGCTAAATCTATGAACTCTTTCTGAATATGGGAAATCCATCAAATGATGAACTACAGTATGCAACGCCACAAGACAATTAATTTACTGAAATCCCCAAAACACCCCCTGTGCTTTGCAAAAACAAAATGTAACATTTGACTGTGAATTGAATGGTACAATAAGTAACATTGACACTGAGCGTTTAAAACAGGTACTGCAGTCCAAATGCACAATATTGGTTGGAGTGGTCTCCCCCCAGGCCCCTCCTATCAAGACTCGAAGTTCACTCGCGTTGCCAGGTTGAGGTCTCTGAACGAACACAGGCGCAAGACGAGCCGAGTGCAACAGCATTCTCTGAAACGAGCGCCATTCTTCAATCTTGACAATGACAAGTGACGAAGAGTCCTACATTGTAAATTGGTTCAGCATGCCTTGCAATTTATTTATTGTTTGCAAATGATGTATCAGCTCACGTGGCATCCATTTTTAAGATCTGTCTCTAAGGCTCTAAGCTGCCTCCATCTTTCAAATGCAATGCCAAGATTCACCCTGTTGTAGCACGGCTCTGGTCTGGCTTTTTTAGGAGACAAGGAGGCTTTTTAGGTCGGCTAGAATCTAGTACAATCTCGGTGGATCCAGTTTTTTTGCTCACTTTCATGGCTGCAGCATGCTGCGTGTGTGCCAATGTGTGTTCTATCTGGCAATACAGGGTATTGGAGAAACGTCGATCTTAACACACTGGCCATAACAAAGACAGCCATTCCATCCACGGAACGGAGAGTTCAACAACATAATGGCTTTAGCATCGTTGTCGGAGAAGCCAGTATTTTGATTAATCAAGTTCCCTCAATCAATGGTGACTTATGATGGCTTCAGTAAAGTATTTTTGTTACATATTGTACCTTCAGTTGAATAGAACTCTACATTATGTTCCAACTGAGGAAATTAGCCCAGGAAACACAACTGGATTTGACAGGTTTCGGACTTGACACATGACTGAATTACAATTTGATCGTTCCAAGTACAATTGATACGTCAACAACCTTGAGATGGAGTATTTCGATCTTGGTAACCGCAGGCACTTTTTTCATTTTCATCAAAAATGTTCAAATGTAACCTTTAAAATCAAAAAAGTAAAAAAGTAAACTGCCCTGCCATGACCAACCCTTGCTATACAGATTCCTACATTGTTTTGATCAGGTTTATAGATACAAAAGCCTTGCCCATGTTTCAGTCGAGCGTTTAAAGGCATCAACAGTGAACTGAATCCCAGTCACACCTACTTTCAGTGTCCCTGCTATAATCTAAATCATTCACTGGCGCCATTTAGCACAAATACAAGTCATGCTGGTTTAATCACAGCCGGAGAGGCTGTGACTCAATCATCTTGGCACCATCATCATCTTGAGATATTTGCGGATATCCCTGTGACACAGATTCAACTTTATTAATCCCCCGTAGGAGAAATCCGTTGTCAATTATGAACTATAACGATCATCAGAACTATGTAAGAAATGGTTGAGTTTTAGTTCTGCGGTAAGAGATGGTTAACGAGCCGGAAGAAATACAGGGGGACAAAACAGACTCACAGCTTCTGTGTGGATGGGGTGCACGGCAAACAGCAGCGCCGCTACCAGGCTGGACGTCCTGTCCAGGAAGGTGCGACACACGCGCAGGAACAGCACACACACCACAGCGTGCAGCACCACGTTGAGCAGGTGGTAGGAGGGAGCGCTCAGCTCGCTGAGCAGGTAGTTCAGCCGAAAGGTGAGCACTGTCAGCGGGCGGTAGGATTTATGGCTCCGCTCCTGAGGTATGGTACAGGTACAGAGTTGTTGTGGATTAGTGTTACAGAGTCCCGATTTTAAAACCAGTAGCAAGGCTTATTCCTCATCATAAGCCAATGGAGTTTACCCACATTTGCATGATGGTCAAACATATACAACTCCAGCTTAATAGTTGGTACAGTCCTGGGAGTGCAACCAGGGGGATCTATCCCCTATATATCGGGTTGGACCCTTCCACTTCTTATGTCACCAATTGATGGATTTTAAAACGGCCTGTAGTAATGAATAAACCACCCCACACCAAAGTGGTATAATAGGGGAGCCTTTAAAAAAGTTGGGAGGATTTACTGTAGAGCAAGTGAGCCCTGTGAGAACATCGACCCATCACATTCGGGGTTCCGTCTCACCTCGGCCATGGGGGTGCCCCAGAAGTCGTTCTGGAACAGGTTTCGGAGAGGGGTGGCTGGCCGCAAGTCCTTGTTGTCCAGGATGGCAGACACATCGTCAAACACGAAGCCGCACCACAGAGTGTTCCAGTAGCATCCTACCACCAGCGCTGAGAGAAGGAGGACCTCCTTCCAAGAGACGACCGCCATCGCAGACTGAAGACCTCATCTACCACTGTCGGGAGGAGAAACGCTTACTAGATGTGGCGTTTAACAATATACGTACAACAGACTGATATTGAGAGTTGCTCCCAAACTTGGCTACGCGCTTCAATGTAGTGATATTATTGACCAGTATTGGTATTCCGGTATATATTGAATACATAGCTCTGCTCAACTTTAAAATAATCTCCATGTCATTTATATCTCCCATGATACTAGATTGAGTTGGATATTGCAAAATGACACGTTTAGTAATGAAACCTTAATTAACAAAAGAGACTAACTTCAACCACCTACCTGTATTAGAAACCAGAACCCACTCACACCATCCAACAAGTATTAGAAACCAGAACACACTCCTACCACTAATATTAGGAGCCTGAACCCACTCCCATACAAGTATTAGAAACCAGAACACACTCCTACCACTAGTATTAGAAACCGGAACCCACTCCCACCCACCTAAGTACTAGCATTAGAAATCCAGGACCCATTCACACCATCCTATTAGTATTAGGAACCAGAACCCCGTCACACCATCCAACTAGTATTAGAAACCCCAACCCACTCACACCCAAAAACTAGTATTAGAAACCAGAACCCACCAACTATAAGTACAATAATCCAGAACCACTCCCACCCATTAGAAACCATATCCCAAAGGGAGTAACCGACCGTAGACTATTGACATAAACGTCACACCTAGCGGGCGTCGTTTACTTAGACGGACACAGTAATCTTGTATTGACGCTAGATATAAAATCAAACTCCAAAACGTGATCAGATGTACATTGGTCAGCAAGCTAACGGCGGCATAACGGCACTTTTAGCATGTGAGGTAAAGTCAAGCCATAACATATTCAGTATGAACGCTTGCCTTTTGCAGTCGCTTTCAATTTGAGATTATACAATGAATGAACTAAAAGCGTTATGAAAGACAAGTAGTTCAACGAAACATGCGATGAGAGACGTACGTTAATCACAATTCAGCACTCAACATTCCAGTGTGTAGGGTACAGCTAGCGGTGCAGCTAACAACTTCCGGTGTAGATTGCAGAGTACCCTACACTATGGGCATTGCTCAATACCAATGCCCTTGTTTGATTAGTGACCTATTCAAATGTCTCTATTATAATTAAAATATGTTTAAAAAAAAAAAAAGATTGAAGGTACGTTGCAAACGTGTAATTATTATATTACTGAACGTGTTCAATAAATGAAGGCGTTTGTTTGGTTTTCACCCCATTTTCACGACGGCCGTAAAGTGATGACGGTCGAACTGCTTAACGTTTGTTGTCAACCGTAACCTAGCAGCATGCCAGCCATGGATGTCAGCAAGCCGCCGTTTGACCATGGAAGTTCGCGTATTGTGCTATCTGTGAATTGCACTGCTACGATATAGAATTCCGGGATACTTATAGCTGGATTAAAAAACGCAACGATCGTTCCCCTCATCTGGTGGGAGAGAACCGCAGCGTCTGTGGCGCTGAAACAAGTCAGATAGCAATGTGTGTGTTAACGCTGTGGGCTTTAACAAGTTAATGTTAGACCAAGATCACTGTCTCACTGTCTAACATCAACAAGTAGCGTCTCATCTAATGTAACTCATATTTAACATTACAATAGCGCGGGAATTTGGCCCCCTTCACAAACATCCCACTGTCAAGATGCCTGCTGTTCTTGACTGGAAGCGAGTGATGAGGGCAGACCCTGAGACTCTTCCGGAGGGGGAAGAAACAGAGTCAGACACGCTCTTCGATATGCTGTTGATGGTAATGCAAATAACAATCCAATCTTCGTGCGTTAAGACAGTTAAAATGCTGACGGTGCACTCATAGGCCTAACTTACCCAATTAATTATCCAAATCAATCCTAAGCTAAATTGTGTTTATCCCCTATTCGGATCATTTCCTTTCGCGCAAGAAGGGTTTCACATTTACTAGATGTAGCTTTTCAAAACTGAAAAAAGTAGGATTCTGAATATATATATATATGAATGAATATATAATTAATGAATGAATGAATACATATGAATATACTAATGCAGCTGTGTCCTGTCATATGATGAATATTCTTGGTTGAGAGAACACATAGTTGTTGTATTGATGTAGTCATACCCATGCAGGTGGATGGCCACGAGCTGAAGGACAACTCCCCAGAGCGGATGGTCCAGCTCTTTAGAGTATCTCAGGCCCTGCTAAAGGTCTGTGTCTTCCAGTGTCCCTCTTCTGTCTGACCTATCCCCAAATGTGTTCCAATGCTCCATAATATGCTATGTTACAGGGTCCCTTTCACAGGGTGATCCCATTTCATGTTTCAGCTTCTGTCCAGGCTCGGATGAGGTCTTTGATGATGTGTTGTGTTGCGCATTTTCTGCATGGTTGTTCTTATCTTAGCTAGATCGTCCATTTGTTTAGCCGTGTGGAAACACACACATCGACCCACCAAAAACCTTTTCTCATTTTGAGAACTAGAATGATGCCAACTTCAGACAGAGTATGCATATATCAGCCTATAAAAGTGGAAGAGACCCGCCATATTTGAAGTCAAATTAGCATTGATTGTTTTTTGAGGATTTCAACATTGTTTTTACCTGGTTAAACAAAGTCTGCTGGGATACAATTTAAAGTGTGCTTTCTACCTTAATGTTTTTGAAGGAATCGATTCCATATTTTGGTTGTAGACTACTAATTTGCTAAATTTGGTTACTCTAACCTCCATGCCTTTTTATTGAGTTTGTTCTCACTCTTGTTCTCAGAAGAAGGACAGAGAACTTGTGCTTGCTTACGATCTCATCGACAAAACCGGTTCAGAACAAGCTAAAACTGGCAAGTCTCCATTCTTTACAACAAATATATCTTCTCGTTTCATCAACAACACAAATAATGTTTTGTTATTCTCTTGTAGAAAATGACTTGCTTGGCAAGATTGGGAAGTTGGAACAGGACCTTGAGGTAGGACTATTTTTTTTTCATTCATAACCTACGGCTATGTCACACACTTGGTTAATAGTTTTTGGGGTCTCGTACGGTCAAGTTGAACTTTTAAAAACTATTTTTTTTAAAAAAGCTTTAATGGGTTTTGAGCCATAACTGTTAACACGGTTATGTATGTTTTAATTTGGATATCATCGTTTAATCTCTTAATTTTTTCAGACAAAACGGTTGCATTTAATTATAATGTGATGAATACGTCATATATGTCAGGTTATGTTAATGTTTTGAGCCGGATGGAGATAAAGTCAAAGCGTGTAAGCCGTGTATGATTCAGTTAGTAGGCAAGAGAATTTCAGCATCCCAAATAACTCGATAGCATATTTCTATCCACTCTTACGTAGCTAGTGAGAAGGATTTTCAGAGTGTTGATAGGAAGATTTTTGTAAGCAAAGATGGAGGAACGTGTTGGCCAGCATTTTTTATTTTAACTAGTTTAAATATTGCATATTGCAAGTTTAAGATTAGGTTAGGGTTGCGGTTCCCAACAAAAAACACATTTGTCAATTTTCTACTATAGTCACATTTGACAAGCTTACAAAATATGTCAGATAATGATTCTAACACAAAAAATGCACACTTAAATGCCAACATTTAAAAAAATTATGGAAAAAATGCATCAATGGCAGTACTAGCCAGTGGCTATAGAATAGAAAGACACCATTTGTCTCCCGTGAATGAAATGTTTTCCCCACGGTGCTGTCTGCAGAAGACTCTAAGCTCCTTTAAACCTCCCTAATTCCGCTCTTCAGTCGACTTCCGGAGGTGCTTTGCCCTTGGGGTTTTCTTTCACCTTTCAATATTGAAAATATGCGTCAAACCATAACTGTTTCTGAGCTATTTCCCCTGCCCTCAAGGGAAATACAATGGGGAGTTTTCTATCTTTCTGGCCAAGAGCGCATCACTTGCAATCGATAGAGGGAGGGAGGCTTATTCGCGAAAGGGATTGTATGTACCTATCGCTAAAGGATGCCACTTAAGAGGATTAGAGCTAACTCCTTGTGTGCTCGGGGACATTGTTATTCTGGTGTCACAATTCTATTGTTTGCTTTTTGTTTTTTTAGAGAAAGGAAGGAAGGCATTATGTCTTGTGTTTCCATATCTTGAGCACCAAGCACGTTTTGTTAAAGCATGTGCATGCATGAGTTGCAATCAAAACGTTCTGCAAAGGTACATTTGACTGACAAGCTGTCCTGGGATTGGGGTGTTGGGTGACGGGGTGTGTGTGTGTGTGTGTGTATGTGTTGTGTGCGTGTTTTTGTTTGCTGTCCAGATGGCCCAACACTCAACCACCGGCAGAGACACCCGCTTCATGCGAGATGAGCTTAATCAGCTGGAGAATCAGTTGGAGCAGCGGGAGAAGGACTTCTCTCAGCTGCAGAGGGAGATGAGCAAGGAAAAGAAGACCAGCGAGGAGGTGTGTGTGTGTGTGTGTGTGTGTGTGTGTGTGTGTGTGTGTGTGTGTGTTTGCTGGCTGTGAGTGATCCTTATCGCCCTTTGTAGGCTCTCAAAAATACTGTAGTTCATAGTCTAGTGGGGTGCATTAGTAAAATACTTTGCAGGCCATAGTAGATCGGTGGTGGAGGGGCAGAATCATGGACTAGGCTGGGGACTTCAAAAAGCTGCAGAGTAGAAGCCCTCTCTTGCTTGTTAATAACATGCAGCTGCATTCACTTTGAGTCACTCTGAATCTGAGCCTCTGCTCAATAGCTTAACTGCGATGGTGTTATTGTCTCTTGAGAGTGTGCTGTGTCCAAAGCAAAAATCTGGATTTCTTTTTGCATAGTTAATATTGTCTTAGTTGTATAACGCCTGCTATTTGTCAGCTATAAAATGTCCTTATCGTTGAGACGTTGTTCCATAGCCCCCGTGGCTTTGTGTGAGCGCAGAGAAAGATTGGACAGAACATTCCTCGGAAATAGGCTTACTTTGGCAGTCGGCTGCAAGAAAAATCATCTTGCATCCAAAATAACCATCTTTGGAGTTTTCTCAAAGAACGCAGAGCGCTTGCGATACCCACCGGTGACGAGGTGCGCTGCGTTGCCTTGTGTTCCCTCAGCTGGCGGCGCGGGCAGAAGAGGCGGAGGAGAGCTTGAGGAAGCTCCGCAGAGAGGTGCGTGTGTGTTTTCGGAGAACCTTCACATCCATCTCGTCTTTCCCTCACACCAATCAACACTGTTTCAGTCATCAATCCTGTTTATCTCTCCCGGATAGACCCGTCACACTTTCTCCTTCACAAAGGGCCGAGTCTGAAGCCCGTATCGCGTGTGTTTCTTCACAAAGGCTCGCCCTATTTCACCGGCCGTCACTCATGGCATGCTTTCTCCATAACCGTCCTTCTTTTGTTTTGTTCCATGCGTTATTGCCGTAGCTGAAGAAGCTTAAGAAGAAGGTAAGAGACAGAGAGAGGCAGTGTAGAAACGTCCTTTGTTTAGACACTAGTCATTTAAGAGCAACCCATTTTAGAACTACCCAGTTTCAGACCTCCTATTTTAGAACTAGTCATTTTAGAACATCCTATTAATAACTATCCTATTAATAGAAATATATTATTTCTATTAAGGTGAGTGAGGGTTTAAGGGAGCCAAGGTGATCAAAGGGTTTGAATAAAGTTGTTATTGTGGTTTTCCATTTCCCCGCCTTCATACCTACGTGCGTCTTTGTGTCACTTATTCACCTGTGTGTGTGTGTGTGTGTGTGTGTGTGTGTGTGTGTGTGTGTGTGTGTGTGTGTGTGTGTGTGTGTGTGTGTGTGTGTGTGTGTGTGTGTGTGTGTGTGTGTGTGTGTGTGTGTGTGTGTGTGTGTCAGTTATATTCTCATGCGACTGCATTGCATTATTATGTGACCCTGTCGTTCTGTGATGGGTCCCCAGAACGAGCAGGTCCAGCAAGATGTGGACTTCTACCGCCGGGAGCTGGAGCAGAAGGTGGCGGCGGGCCCCGTTGACAAGAGCCAGGAGGCCCAGCGCAAAATCAACACAATCAACCGGGAGTACTGCCAGTGCATGGACGACCTGCAGGTGGGGCACGGCGAGGAATCAAATTTTGATTGCGATTTCGTTTGATTGCGTCAAACGATAACAAAACAGATTTATAATCGAGTTTCGAACATTTTTTCTAGAACTGCTGGATTTACTGTACGTTATTTTAGATTTGAACATTTTCTATTTGACCATTTGCTGTATTTTTTTAAGGCGAAATTTCTCAGTTACATTGTTCTCAGTTACAAAGTGTTTTTTGGTAGAGACACACTGAATAATACATCATGTTTTCAAACTCAAAAATAATCGTTTGAATAATCGTGATTTCAATATTGACCGAAATAATCGGCATTATGATTTTTTTCCATAATCGAGCAGCCCTACCTGAAGGTGGCTTCAGGCCACGTTTATACGTAGCAGGGTATTTATAGAAACAAATATCCCCCCCCCTCCGTTTTCAAAAATAACATTGTGAACACAACATCGTTTTCAAAAAAGTTGTCGTTTACATCAAAACGCATAAATACGCCGTCGAGCGCCATTATACCTATGCCAGACCTATGGGCGGCAGTGTAGGGAGAAGGATAAAGCCATTCAAGCCAATCAGAATCCTCAGAATCAAGCCAAACAAACTGTAAACATAGGGCGCTCATATGACGTTAAGCATTTCCTGGCGCATAATGTGACGCTTCAGAACCTAAAACCCCGTTTCTGCCCGTTGACACGACAACATAACCGGCGTTTTCAGAAATCTCCACTTTGGCCGGAGTTTTTAGAAATGACCGTTTTCTGTAAACAAGAGACCCAACCGCGTGGAAATATCTGCGTTTTCCCTTCATGTAAACGGGGCCTCAGTCCCAGGGGCTGAAGTAGAGCCCGGCAGGGCAACACCATGCAAAGCAGAACCCTCTCGACTGTAGCTTGACACAGCTGATGTACAACGTCACATGACACGGACACAGACATGAAAAATGCAAGGCAGAATGCTCATTCGGCCTTAAAACCTACTTCTACTCCCCATTATTAAAATTTGAATCTGCCAAACATAACGCGGCGAAGCGTGCATCCAACAACCTCGACACAGCTTGATACCTTACATAAACCCCAGCACAATAACATTATTACCGGCTATGGTTAATAGCCGTCCAAGTTCACACCTCATATCTCCAGGATGGGGGCCCCGACTACATGTTATAAGAGAACACATGAGAAACTAACAACATGGTTCCAAAGCGGCATAGAGTTTCCAGATGGGCAGAGCCACTGACTGGCTGTGGGGTTGTTAATATACCCCCTGTTTTTGAAAACATTCAGTATGTCTCTCCCCATTGGCCAGAGTTTGGTTCATCCCTGTCCCCCGGAGATGGGTAGTGTGGGAATCTCTGGGATAACCTTCTCCTTCCTCTGTCTCGGTTGTCTAATAGACAAAGAACCCCGTCTGTTAAATAGGGATATACTGAAAAGTACTCTTTGTTGATAAGCCTTAGATTATATTATAATTGCCAGGTATATCGGCAAAAGGCCGCAATGGGTTTTTAGAGAGCCGGTGAATCCAAAATTGGGTTTATTTAGTTTAAAAGTCTTGAGCTGACCATGTGGGCAATGATAACAATAACCTTAATAAACCTTAATTTGTCTTATTATTAACCTGTATTTATTATGAACCTATTAATTGTAAGTACTTGCCACTTGTTTCTATGAACATCTTTACTGTAGCGACAGCGATATATTGGGGTTTCTCTTTCCTCAGACAAATGTACTTATTGTAAGTCTCGTCAGCCATTTACGGATAAACCGCTGTTGTCCAACCAACCTAACCTACCGCTTCTAACTCGGTTGGTGGTGGCTCGTCCTAGCGTTCGGAGGAAGACAGGGCCCACCTGCGCACGGACAACGAGCAGCTGCGGCAGGACTTGACGGACTCGGTGAGGGAGATGGAGGCCATGACGGACGAGTACAACAAGATGAAGATCGTGGTGCAGCAGACGGACGGCATCATGGACCAGCTGAGGAGGGAGCGGGACCACGGCAACCTGCAGGTGCTCGGCAACGCGGGAAAAAACGTTCAGTGCGGCCGGACCGCTTCATAGCAGCGCACCGAGTTTTTTTTGGCTGAACCCCATCAGGGTCAGAGTATTGTCGCCTGAAAGACACTTCCTGTGGGATGGCCTCAACGTGTTGCTGCCTAAGGTGTTGCCGCTAAGGTGTGGTTGCTAAGGTGCTGTTGCCGTTGGTCCCAGGTTCGAGCGCTGACGGAGCAGCTCCAGCGGCAGGCGGACGAGGAAGACCCCGTCATGGCCGCCGTCAACGCCAAAGTGGAGGAGTGGAAGGTGAGCCGCCGGTTTCCCGCCGTGTGACGTTGGGTCTGAACCGGGACTGAAGGTCACGAATCCTCTTGCTGTTCTCGTAATAGCCGTCGTATCCACACTTAACTGGGGTCAACTTCCCTAGGACGCAAAAAACGTTCAAGTGAAACCTTGTAAAGGGGTGAAAAGGAAGACGACCTCTATGTAACACGGTGATAAATAAAGGCAAAACTTTCATTCATAATTATACCCATTGAAAATACTTCGTAGTGAATTCAGAGACGGATATGTGTCATTTGAGGAGCAAGTGCAGGTAGGGGGGGTACGACCTCTTGCTCAAACACGGCGTAACATGACGTGGACTCCAGAAATCTAGGTTCAAACCCAGAACCTTTTGCCTGGGAGTCGGACCCCTTAGCAATTACACCGTCACTACACCAACTTACCCCTGTTGATACAAGAACAGAAGCAGGCGCGGCCGGCGACCCAGTGGCGTCTGCTCCAAGCAGGCTTGCTGCTCTGTGTCTGCGTTGTGCTCCCTTTAATGGGGAATGACACTCCAAAGCCATAACCCCCTCTCTAAAGATGGAAGACCAAGGTAGTTAGTGGTGCTAAAAGCAACCCTCCAACAAAGTTAACCCAGTGTAATTGATTTGGTGCGTGTGTGTGTTCTTCCCTGCTCTCCCGTTTCTCACGGGACGTTTCGAAGAGAGTGCTCTCTGCGAAGGATGACGAGATCCTGGAGTACCAGCACATGATCCGCGACCTGCGGGACAAGCTTCGGTCGGCCCAGGGCGACTCGGACAAGACCAACATCATCGCCCTGCAACAGGTGTGTGGGCCTCGCATCTACAAAGATGGGTCTTTCGATCTTTTGTTTTGAATACTTCCTTAATTGTTCCATTGCATTGTATTATTTATTTGTATTGAAATGTTGTTCTGGTGGTTTGAGCGACTGTTTATATCTATTGCACATTTGTTTTTCGGTTTTTATTTGTATGTTGTAATCAGGGCCTCATCGAAAAAGAGAGCCTGCTCTCAATGGTCTTCCCTGAATAAATAAGGGTTTAATAAAATAAAAAAAGATAGATCTATATGTTATGTATCTACGATACAGAAGGATACCCGCCCAGTTCTCAGTATCAAAATGAATACACGCATGTTAAAATATTTTCAACTCAATGAAAGCCTTTTAGACGATACAATTCTACAAAATGGCTATGCTTTCCAACGTGACGTGACGCCATTATTGTCTCATCTCATCACATTTTCCATGTCTCCAGTGATGGCTAGTTGCAGCGTTTCCTGTGGCCTTCACATAAGTTTCTGTCTCTTTTGTTCTTCTTCTTTTGTTTACTTTGCTTTCGTTTTTTTTCCACGCTTCTCTTCATATTTTGCCATCACTCCCTCCGCCACCTACGCTCCTGGCTAGGTGGTATACGAGCTCTGCGTCGTAAGTGTCTGCCATACGCTCTGTTTGACCTCATTCCTCCCGTTTCCTTTTCTCTTCTCCCTGCCCGTAGACTCTCCCCATCTCCCTTCACCCCCTGCCTATCTCTCCCAATGCCCCCGTAAAAAACCTTTATGACTGAAGGTCACCATGTGTGAACTCCATTCAGTGATTTGTCACAGGGCGCGTTACCCTGCAAATAGGAATCACTGCAAGGAGTGTGCAAAAGTGGTGCAACGTTGGGGCCAATGTTTGACAATGGCTAATGCTATGCCCGCACTTGGACTGACCTCGCACTCCACAAACGGTGCATCACGGCGACCATGCGTTCCATTTCACTTAAGCCCCCCCAACCCCATTATGCCCCCCCCCAACACCCGCCCTGTCCTCTGATTTGTGGCGCTGTGATTTGACGCATTGGGGTTGGATGTCTCCGAAGGCCGTGCAGGAGAGGGACAACCAGGTGAAGCTGCTGAGTGAACAAGTGGAGCAGTACACCGGAGAGATGGAGAGGAACGCCCGGCTCATCCAGGACCTCAAGAAGCCGCTGAAGAAAGGTGATCTCACATGCGCAACGCACACACGGCGCACATTTTCACGCACACATTCTCAGACACGCACGCACATTGATACAGACAGACATAAACACACGCGGACAGACACTAATGCAAACACATGGACTGAAAGACAAACAGACAGACATGGACTTAGACGTACCCACAGATAGACAGACACACATTCACAGACACGCATGTACATTAAGAAAGACAGACATGCACATAAACACACAGACAGACAGACAGACAGAAAAGCAGAAAAGCACACACATGGACGGACAGACAGACAGACATGGACTCTGACAGACAGACAGACAGACAGACAGACAGACAGACACATAAACACACAGACAGACAGACATGCACATAAACACACAGACAGACAGACATGCACATAAACACACAGACAGACAGACAGACAGACAGACAGACAGACAGACAGACAGACAGACAGACAGACATGCACATAAACACACAGACACACAGACAGACAGACAGACAGACAGACAGACAGACAGACAGACAGACAGACAGACAGACATGCACATAAACACACAGACAGACAGACAGACAGACATGCACATAAACACACAGACAGACAGACAGACAGACAGACAGACAGACAGACATGCACATAAACACACAGACAGACAGACAGACAGACAGACAGACAGACAGACAGACAGACAGACAGACAGACAGACAGACAGACAGACAGACAGACATGCACATAAACACACAGACAGACAGACAGACAGACATGCACATAAACACACAGACAGACAGACAGACAGACAGACAGACAGACAGACATGCAGACATGCACATAAACACACAGACAGACAGAAAAGCACACAAGACAGACAGACAGACAGACAGACAGACATGCACATAAACACACAGACAGACAGAAAAGCACACAAGACAGACAGACAGACAGACAGACAGACAGACAGACATGCACATAAACACACAGACAGACAGAAAAGCACACAAGACAGACAGACAGACAGACAGACAGACAGACAGACATGCACATAAACACACAGACAGACAGACAGACAGACAGACAGACAGACATGCACATAAACACACAGACAGACAGACAGACAGACAGACAGACATGCACATAAACACACAGACAGACAGAAAAGCACACAAGACAGACAGACAGACAGACAGACAGACAGACAGACAGACAGACAGACAGACATGCACATAAACACACAGACAGACAGAAAAGCACAGACAGACAGACAGACAGACAGACAGACAGACAGACAGACAGACAGACAGACAGACAGACAGACAGACATGCACATAAACACACAGACAGACAGACAGACAGACAGACATGCACATAAACACACAGACAGACAGACAGACATGCACATAAACACACAGACAGACAGACAGACAGACATGCACATAAACACACAGACAGACAGACAGACAGACAGACAGACAGACATGCACATAAACACACACACAGACAGACAGACAGACAGACATGCACATAAACACACAGACAGACAGAAAAGCACACAAATGGATGGACAGGCAGACAGACACGGCCTTAGACATACCCACAGACAGACACACACACACACACACTAGGTTCTCTCCGTGGTCAGGGCCACAGCTCCTCCGGCTCAGTCTTCATGTTATTGCTACATCCCCGTAGCGCCTCACCATAGGCGATGACGTTCAACATTTACGGACAACCCTTTACGAGCCAGAGCGGCCATCGTTTATGACCGGAGGATGATTTTTACTGTGCGTCGGCCCCGGACACAAGCGTGTCAATTTAAGCGATAAAAGTCCGAATGTTAACGGGTTTGTGTGTCGGCGGCGGGGCCGTGGCAGGCCCGTCCTCGGCCGCCCACCGCCGGGTGGAGGAGCTGGAGGCCAAGGTGGCGGCGGCGGAGCGAAGCGCCCTGGAGGACCGCCGCGGCGCAGAGCTGGCCGAGCGCGACGCCGCCGACAAGGACCGCGAGCTGAGCGAGACGCTGACCCGCGTCCGGCTCTACGAGTCTGTGAGTCTGACGCTACCGCACACTACGCTACACAACACGATGTTACTACACACTAGGCTACACAACATGACGCTAACGCACACTACGCTACACAACATGACGCTACCGCACACTACGCTACACAACACGATGTTACTACACACTAGGCTACACAACATGACGCTACCGCACACTACGCTACACAACACGACGCTACCGCACACTACGCTACACAACACGATGTTACTACACACTAGGCTACACAACATGACGCTACCGCACACTACGCTACACAACATGACGCTACCGCACACTACGCTACACAACACGACGCTACCGCACACTACGCTACACAACACGATGTTACTACACACTACGCTACACAACATGACGCTACTACACACTCCACTACACAACACGATGTTACTACACACTAGACTACACAACATGATGTTACTACACACTACGCTACACAACACGATGTTACTACACACTACACAACATGATGTTTCTACACACTAGACTACACAACATGACGTTACTACACACTACGCTACACAACACGATGTTACTACACACTACGCTACACAACATGACGCTACTACACACTACACAATGTTACTACACACTACACTCCATAACATGATGTTACTACACACTACACTACGTGACATTACGCCTTGCACACACTACACATCACATGAGTCTAAAAAACACACAATACACAAAATAACATCACAGTAGCACAAACTCCACCCCGTAACATTACGCTATGCACACACCACACTACACAACATGACGCTATTCACACACTGCATAACATAACGTAACGCTATGCACAGACTACACCGCACAGTACAACGCTGACCCTACACTACATAGAGGTGAAGCTATGGACACATTGTACTGCACCACGCTATGCTGCACAACTACACACACACACACACACACACACGATGCAGCGTCTACTAGCCCCTTCCGAGTATCTCCCCAGCCACCATACATTTGACTCCTTTTTAACGAGCATCTGTCTGCCCGGGGAAGAGGAGCAGAGGGCAGGAGGGGGACCGCTAATGGTGTCACTCTGTGGTTTATGAAGATGGAATGAGAATTGACAGACGAGCGCAACCAGCACTCTCTTTATAAAACCACAGGGGACCGACGGACTGGAAGCAGCCATCGCGGAGATCAAAGAGGGCAAGCGCCAGATGAGAATGAAAGACCGTGAGACGGAGGCTCTCGCGCGGGAAATTAACGGCCTGACGCTCGGGAACAACGAGCTCCAGGACGAAAACGAGGCGTTCAGAGAACGGCTAGGTGAGCGTTTTAGGATGTACACACGTAAATTGACAAGGCCATTCAACTTTTATTTTGAAAAGTCCTGAATGGCAGCTGCAGTCTCAAAGAACCCTTGAATAAGAACACAGATGATTGGTTGGATGCTTAGGGGATCAATAGAGCAAAATGGGGAGACCCAGTGGGAGAATAAACAGGCGAACAAAAGTTGGAAAATAGTGGATTAGTTAAGCGTTCTAAATGAAAGTAGCCAAGTAACCCTAATTCAGGGATGGGCAACTTTCATGATAAAGAGGGCCACATTTTTCATCATAACCATCGGAGGGCCACATGACTGCACACTTCAACTAAACGAGAGCTGAGAGAAGCTACACAATTTTGAATTTGGTAGATATGATTTCCTGTATTCTGGTGCATTTTTGGGATGGCCACTACCTAAAAAATCATCCAGAATCATAACCTATGTACGGTATGTTAATTGAACCAACATACATTCATTTCATGTTTTCCATGCTCAAACAGCCACATGAATGGTCAGTATTTTTATCAGTGCAAAGGGCTCACATACATCATCATTCAATGAAGTCAAAAAACTGAATAACAGTGGCCCAACATTAAGTGCAACAACTCAATGAACTCAAACCCAACAAGCAGTTGTAGTAGTTGTAGTGGCGACTTAAGTGTATATCTTTAATGACTGATATCGCTTCTAAGCAAACTAGACGCATGGGTTTGCCTTCGAATTCTATGAATTCTTCTCATCTTTCTTGACCGAGTTTTCTGTAACTCTATCAATTATTATTATTCTTTATTTTTTCTTTTTTTAAAATTATTATTCTTTTTTTTTATTATTATGTACGGAGAGACAACCTGACTGAGTGAGGATGCGGGCCGCATGCGGCCCGCGGGCCGCCAGTTGCCCATCCCTGCCCTAATTCATGATTTATTTTGAACTCTACTGAACCCTATCTTTGGATACCCAAGGAGCTTAAATCAGGGGGGATAGATGACAAAAACGACAGCCTGTGCTTTTGTGTCTATAAAAGGTCTGAGCCCCAAGGAGGAAGTGGATCTGTCTGAGTTCCTTCACGCCAAGAGCCTCCGACAGCGGCAGTACAAAGCTGAGAACCAGGTCCTCACCAAAGAGGTTTGGACCTGCGCCACACTATTATCAGCATTATTCTCCAGGGGAGCTTTCGGTTTGTTTCTTTATGGCGTTGGCTGACCGTGGACCTTTTTTGTTCAGATCGAGCGACTTGAAGAGGAGCGGCTGGAGCTGAAGAAGCAGATCCGTCGCATGGTGACGGGCCGAGGTGAACTCTGCGGCCTGACCGTCGCCGTTAACGTTGACCCCAGACACGGATGGGTCCCCGGTCTCGAGTCTTAGGTTCTGATGTGTAACGCAGCGTGTTGCGTCACCGCGAGAGCCTGGCCAGCGTACCATCCCTGTCCTCGTTTTCCCGACTCCTTACTTTTGTTTTATATTTGTCATGAGTGATTTGTATTCATGAAGAGTTATGTATACAAATCACTTATTCATATAGAAGACGAACTTCTGGTGGAAGTGAGTAAGGAGTTGGGAAAACAAGGACTCGTGGTTTAGAGTAGAGTAATAACGTACGATGAAAAGATAACGGCAGAGTTGGTTTGGCCGATTTCATTAACTTGAACACCAACAACATCTAAATCAACAACATTATCAACCCCTTGTCAATATGTTTAAATGGCAGCTGTGACTAAGATCGTCGGTTGAACAAACAATCTTGTTCAACCTACAATCCCAGATGGTTTAACGTGTCTAATCTCCGTGCTAACCATCCATATGCATCCAGAGCTGGGGGGATCCACCACCGCCCAGCTGGACCAGAACGACGCAGGGCCGAGTAAACTGCTGCTCCTTGACCTCCAGGAGGGCGCAGACAAGATGAAACGGAAGGTCAACCCCTCTAAACTACAGGAAGCCTGGGGTTCCTAGCAGGGGTCTTTACAAGCATGAGTCTAGAGTAAGAGGCCTCTAGGGACAGGGGCCTTTACTACCAGGGGCCTTTACTACCAGGGGCCTTTACAACCTACAACCAGGGGCCTTTACAACCAGGGGCCTGTAGAACCAGAGCTCTGTAGAACCAGGGGCCTGTAGAACCAGGGATCTGTAGAACCAGGGGCCTGTAGAACCAGGGGCCTGTATAACCAGGGGCCTGTAGAACCAGGGGCCTGTAGAACCAGGGATCTGTAGAACCAGGGGCCTGTAGAATCAGGGGCCTGTAGAACCAGGGGCCTGTAGAACCAGGGGCCTGTAGAACCAGGGGCCCTGTAGAACCAGGGGCCTTTACAACCAGGGCTCTGTAGAACCAGGGCTCTGTAGAACCAGGGGCCTGTAGAACCAGGGGCCTGTAGAACCAGGGGCCTTTACAACCAGGGGCCTGTAGAACCAGGGGCCTTTTCAACCAGGGGCCTTTACAACCAGGGGCCTTTACAACCAGGGGCCGGTACAACCAGGGGCCTGTAGAACCAGGGATCTTTAGAACCTGGGGTCTTAA
Source organism: Gadus macrocephalus (assembly GCF_031168955.1). Taxonomy (NCBI): domain Eukaryota; kingdom Metazoa; phylum Chordata; class Actinopteri; order Gadiformes; family Gadidae; genus Gadus; species Gadus macrocephalus. The sequence goes on along the minus strand of NC_082390.1, from coordinate 3,166,287 downwards.
GAGAAAGGGACCTCTAGATCCAGGGGTCTAACACACAGCCTCAGACTGGAATGACCAAAATATGAATAGCAATCTATCTCAGATGAAGTCTCCGATCTCACAGCTATTGGAGGCGAGGGGTGTCAAAGGGCAGTGTGATGATGCTTCTGTTGTGTTTTATAGACTGAACACTTGCAGAAGGAGCTGAGTGACAAGGAGAGAGATCTTGAGCAACACAAGACCCAGTCCAACCAGCTCCGAGTCAAATGTAAGAAGGCGGTTCTTTAACCGACGGAAAACTAACGTTGGGGTTTATGGGTTGCTTGTTGAACTCGCAGCCCTAAGTATTTTGACCCCCATCGTCCAAAACATATATGTTCCTATGTAAGCCTCCCAAAGCTAGATAACCCCTAGCCCCTACCTGCTTCTCCATAGCATGTTTCTTCATTCACCATGAAATATATATATTGTCTAGGCCGCTGTTTTTCGGGTTGGAAAAAAAGCTCCTCTTAATTGTATATACCGTAGATATATGTTCTGTATGACATTTTTTGTAGCATTGCATTTTTTTTGTCTTTTATATTTTTTGTCTCTTTGTTAATTCATGGTGCTGTCATAGTACAATACTTGCCGCTTTGACACAGGAATCTCCCATCTGGGAGAAATACAATATCTCATGTGAACGTTCCCCTTTCGACATTCAACAACGTGTGGCATTGAAGTTCATGTGCAGGCTTTCCCTCCCATTGAACCTCCTCTTCAGTGGAGGAGGTGTCCAGGGTCAAGAGCGACCTCGAGGCCACGCTGACAGAAGTCCTCACAGCCATGAGGGCCAATCAAGAGCTGGGGGCTCAGGTTGCTGTCGCCGCCCCCTCCTTGGAGGGACTGCTCAGAGTACGTGAACCACGTCAAAAGACGTCCATGCGCGTAGTCCCACCACATCAACCGCAGCAATACTAACGCACGACACAGCCCGACCACACGACGACTTGGTCAGTTAGGACGAAAGTTTCAACATTAAAGGGCACATATTATACCACCAGGTGTGAGTGGGATTAGCCATTACAAGCCGTTTCGAAAATCGGCCTCTTCTGACGTCATAGGTGGGCGTGTCCACCTAGATGTATGACAGATAGATGAGCAACGTTTGCTACAGAAGGCTGGTAGACTGATCTATCAAGCATTGGTGGACACGCCCACTTGGGATGTCAGAAGAGGCCGATTTTCGAAACTGCTTCTCATACTCACACCTGGTGGACTAATACGTGTGTCCCCTTTTAACTATGTCAATTCGTCCATCCTCAAAATGAGGTCAATGGGCCTTAATGGGTTAGAGGGCTTTGTTCTGGGACACCACGTTACATGGACCCCGCTCAGAACAACACGATACATTGACCCGGCGGCGGGTGCAGCACAGTAACTGGTCATTCACAATCCGAACCTTCCCCACCATCCCAGGTCATGGAGGGCATGGGTTCACCCGCCTCTGGCAAGCCCGAGGCGGTCTCCCACCTGCAGGCCCAGCTGGACCAGATGACGGGCCGGAACCAGGAGCTCAGGCAGGAGCTGCGCCTGGCCCGGGAGGAGGCCGGCGAGGCACTCAGTGGGCTGGCCAAGGCTCAAGTAAAGGTACTGGTCGGCTTGTCTGTCCGGGAACGTATCCCTTGTTTTATTTTATTTTATTCCCCTTTTTTCCACGTGCTGTGTGTTTGTGCTCCATGTTTTAGTCCATGTGTTGTTTCTCCCTTTCCCATCTAAAGGACCACAATGGAAACAAGCCTTTGGGCTTCATTGTGTTTTTTTAATCCTTTTGAACACTTCTGTTCATTGTTGTCCAATATAGTTTTCAATCAAAAATCAATCAACACTGGGATGACCCGGAACTGGTGGCACTGAGATGACGAACCACAGCATTTATATCTCTCGGACAATGTGCTCAGAGTTTCCCTGTTCAGCCGATGTGTTGTGTTCTGTTGTCCTATCCACGAATTCCTGCCCTCGTGAACACGTAGCTGATCACACTACTAGCGCTGTTTTGTTACTTTATTGATCGTACTTGATCCTGGATCAGATTGTGTTGGAGACATGATGTAGTACACTACGGATCGTATTGGTCATGTGACTGTGTTGCACTCCCTGTCTGTGCGGCGGTCAGGTGACTCAACTGGAGTCCGACGCGGAGATCCCGAAGCAATCCCCTAGCGAGTCCCCGGCGTTCCGACCTTTGACCCTGCCCGCGGATTTGGCTCCCTCGAGTGCGGAGATAATCAGCACCCTGAACGAATACGCCATTCGCCTCCTCCAGGTCACTTCAGTTTACCCTCCTTTGTTTGTTTGTGTCTCTGATTGAGAAATGCTACGGGTATGGCCCATGTCACTGTGCTATGTAATCATTTCGACAAATGTATGATTATATGGAATAAAGTATAATTATATAAATATATGAATGTGTAAAATATTTTTTTTTTTCAAAATGTGCAATATTTTGTGCAATAATGTGTCTGCCACCACAGCTGTATAACAGTATGTGTTTATTTTTTGCTAGGAGGTTAAAAACAAAGAAGAGTCAGCCGAACAGCTCACGGCCGCTCTGGAGAAGTACAAAAGCAAAGTGGGGGTCATCTTCCACAGGCAGGGTCTGCTGTACAAAGAGCATCTCAGGTGGGTCCAACGAACGCCCGGTCCACCGGAGCCCCCCGTGTCACCACGCTCCATCTTACCGGCGTCCTCCCTCACAACTTCTGCTGTCGAGCCATCGGGTCGGCTTAGCTCAGGAGGTAGAGCAAGTTGCCTTGTAACCGAGAGGTTGCTAGTTCGATTCCCCGGCTCCTCCTAGCCGAGTGTCGACGTGTCCCTCAGCGAGACACTGAACCCTAACTGCTCCCGACGAGCTGGCTGTCGCCTTGCATGGTCGACTCTGCCGTCGGTGTGTTAATGTGTATTAACTGTTGTAAGTCGCTTTGGATAAAAGCGTCTGCTAAATGCCCTAATAATCTCTCTTGTTGTTTTTGTTGCCACAGTGACAAGGAGGCGTGGCAGAAAGAGAGGGAAACGTTTGCAGAGCTGAAGAACAAGATGGAGGAGCAGAGGGATGTGGATAACGTGAGGGTCCAGGAATTCAACGTGAGTCGAACCCACCAAAAATAGGGTGGAATTATGGGTACTGGATATGCAAGGGACCCAATGGTCCAGGATATTAAAACGTCAATATCAACCGCAATAAACTAATAGAAATAATATTATAACTGGATTACCAGATGACTCAGAATATTTAAGCCTTCTAGCCTCTCCGGAATTACAATAATCAGAATTTGCTTTTTGATAGAAGCTGTTTGCTCGAATCAAAATGCCCGCATCTTTGAACCAGAGCCTGCTGGAGAAGCTACGGAAAGATCCGGAAGAGTTGCGGCGGCAGTTGGCGGAGACGGTGAGGCAGGTGACGGTGCTGCGGGTGAACGAGAAGACGCTGTCGCGGCGCTACACCCTCCTCTCGGAGCAGGAGCAGCAACTCCGCAAGGACAACGGCAAGCTGAGGGTCGACAGCGGGCACATGCAGGTCGCCGTGACCGAGAGGATGGGCTACCTGCAGAGATACAAGGTACAAGTAGCCAGGACTCGTAGAGGTACAAGTTACCATGACCTGCAGAGATACAAGGTACAAGTAGCCAGGACTCGTAGAGGTACAAGTTACCATGACCTGCAGAGATACAAGGTACAAGTAGCCAGGACTCGTAGAGGTACAAGTTACCATGACCTGCAGAGATACAAGGTACAAGTAGCCAGGACTCGTAGAGGTACAAGTTACCATGACCTGCAGAGATACAAGGTACAAGTAGCCAGGACTCGTAGAGGTACAAGTTACCATGACCTGCAGAGATACAAGGTACAAGTAGCCAGGACTCGTAGAGGTACAAGTAGCCATGACTTGTAGAGGTACAAGTAGCCATGACTTGTAGAGGTACAAGTTCCCATGCCCTGCAGAGATACAAGGTACAAGTAGCCATGACTTGTAGAGATACAAGTAGCCATGACCTGTGGATGTACAAGTAACCATGACTTGTAGAGGTACAGGTTAACATGAGCTGTACAGGGGAAAGTTACCATGACCTCTACAGTTACAAGTTAACATAATCTGTAGAGGTTAAAAGTACAAGTTACCATGACCTGCAGAGCTACCAGTTAGCATGACCTGTAGCGGTACAAGTTAGCATGACCTGTATAGTTACAAGTTAGCATGACCTGCAGAGATGTAAGTTAGCATGACTTGCAGAGATATAAGGTACAAGTTATCATGATGACCTCCAGATATACAAGGTACAAGTTAACAGGACCTGTAGAATTACAAGGTGCCGAATGACCTGATTTGTATAGATACAAGGTTCAAGTTAGCATGACATATACACTGATACAAGGTGCAATTCACAATTAGAGAGCAACTTAACATAGTTGACAACTTTGTGACTTCACGTGGAAAACCACAGCCTACTCCACAGATTTCCAAGGCCCGTTTAAATTTAGAGATATGATATCCATATCTGCATTAGCCTAAAAACAACATTCTCTTATTCCAAGGAATGGTGGACATTTTCTTGAAACATAATCGAACATGTAAGTATTCCGTTGGACGACGGGTATGTCACATTGTCGATTCTTGCCAACATTCCCATGCTCTGATTAAACAGACATGTTGTTTGATAGGGTTAGGGTTATCAAAGTTTGCAATGTTGGCAGTCTGGGAATTTAGTTTCATGGGAGAATCATTTCACAACCGTCCATGACATGATGAAAGGATGAAAGGAACAATATAGGATGAAAAGGATATATTTGGGCCCCTTTTATGGACAGGAGAGGGAACAGACAGACCCGCCGTTCCCTATGCGCAGAGTATGCAGAGTGCGTAGGGCACCAAGTACCTGAAAAAGGGCAAAAGGAATAAACAAATAAACGGCATTTCATTTGTGTTTGTGTTTTTTAAACCCAAAACAGAAAAACAAAAATAGCCTAGATACATTTGTAGGCTACACCAGAAGGCAGAACGCAGCGAGCGAAGAAAAAAGAGCCTACCACCTAAACCAGGAATAGACTGTCCAATTATATTTAGCCTTAGTTATGGCCGCACTTGAACTATATGGGGATTTTATTCGTGAACTATTTGACAATGGAAAGATCTCGTAGCGCTTTAGAGCGCTACGAGATCAGTAGCGCTCTAAAGCAATCTGGTGCACCGAAGTGCTCCGTTATGACGGTGAGGAGGTTCTGTGTGGAGCACAACCTTCGAAGAAGAAATCTAGTTTCTTTCTTCTTCTATGTAGCCTATTGTACAATAGCCTATGTAGGCTACTTGTCATTGAGATGTATTTGAATTAGAGCTGTCAAGCGATTAAAATATTTAATCGTGATTAATCGCATTAATGTCATAGTTAACTCACATTAATCGCGATTAATCGCAAATTCGTTTTCTATGCTAGATATCCCTTGATTTCTTTGTCCCATTAATTCTTCTCGTTTTAATTCTCTTATCAACATGGTGAAGTGCATCGGCTTGCCTTGTGCAAATGATTTTTTATTGATAACAACATTGGCATATACTGATCAAAACAGGAAGATACAAAAAAAGAGCCTATAGTGCAATTAAAATCTAAGCAGTCGTTTAGACTGCTTTGAACAAATGTCATTTGAACATAGCAGTCAGGCTACTGCTTCTTTGTTTTGAGCCAAAGAAAAAAAAAAAAATTCTCCACGGTCATATCGTCCACTCGCAGACTAAGTCGCCGGCTCCCATGCACGGAAAACAATAAAGCTGGCCATTGTAGAATGCGAGACTCAATGGAAAGTTTGAAACGTCTTTATATGTATTTTTTTAAAACCACGTTCCCTTTTCCCGGCATTGTGGTTTTATCTAAATATCACAGAAACAAAACAAGCAAATGGATTATTCAATATTCCCGTTTTGATTTAAAAAACAGAAAAATGCCGTTTATTTGTTTATTTCTTTTGCCCTTTTTCCGTTTCAAAACCAAATCAGAAAAACCAAAAAACTACTCTGTTATTTGGTTTTTCTGATTTTGTTTTAAATCGGAATATTCAAAGAACGAACCATACACGGATTGAAGAGGCCCACCGTTGTTTTTTTCTTAATTGTATAACCTATCACTCAGGGCCGGTGCCCCCCCCCCCCCCCCCCCCCCCACACACACACACACACACATAATTTAATGTCGAGGCGCCTAGGGCACCGAAACGGCCAGCGTCGGCCCTGGGAACACATGCAAGAAAGAGAGCGGTAATAGCCTTTGTATTCAAACAGGTGTGTCTTGTTGAGATGGAGAAAGTCTCATGCTACAGAGGTCTGGACAAGGCAACCGCAGAACCCAGGAGTTTTGTTTAAAAAAAACAGCAGGGCATTGAAAACAGCCGTACATCTAAATCTACATCAGATTTACATCAAAAACACAACTGCTTAGAATGAAAGACAACAGTACATTAAAAACACCAGAAGGCCTCAATTTAAAACACACAAACATGTAAAGCACTCCAGTACATGAAAGACACAACAGTTCATTGGAACACAGGTTAACAGTATACAGCAGCAACACTGCTTTGCTTTAGGGTATTCCCCAAACAACACTTCAAACCAGGAGGATGGTCTGCATTCGGAGTCAAAGCAGTGACACCCTAACCCTACCAGCCTAAGGCCCAATCCCATTTCTACCCCTTACCCCTTAGGGGGGGGAGGGGGAAGGGGAAGGGGTGAGGGGTAGAAATGGGATTGGGCCCAACCCTACCACAAAGCATTTACAGGGATTGAATGCATGGCCGAGTTGAAACATCGGTCTTTCCCTGTTGTTTCCAGGAAATGGCAGCGTACAGGATCACGGCCCTGCAGAAGGCTTTGGATGAGAGCATTCCGTCCTCCGACCTCGACCGGGCCAACAAGCAGTACACGGAGTTAACCGTCAAATACAGAGACACGCTGCAGAGAGACAACCACATGGTGCAGAGGACTTCCAGTCTGGAACATCTGGAGGTACTCTCGCACGTTCCGTTTCAAAGATTTCTCGTTTTTGGGAGCATCTGTTTCCTTTTTCAAACTCTTTGTCCGGGAAAGGGACAACAGCAACACCGACAACGGCACTACAATCGAAACTTGAATTAATCCGGCTGGAGAGAGAGGGGGGCTTTTCTCTGTGCCAGCGGGGTTTCTGATTGTTCAGGACGGACAGGGAGACGGGACAGAAAACGAAAGTGGGTTGAAAGAGGGACGCAGTGAGGTGGAAGAGCACTGAACGGGATGGGGGCTTCTCGGCGGGGGGGGGGGGGGGGGGGGCTGTGTTCTAGGTCAACCCTGTGCATTTTCCCAAGTTCCGTGTGCTCGTACTGAGCTGGGAAAAAAACATTTTAAGTATGTCTCCCCATCTGCTTGGAACAACCTCCAGAAAGACTTAAAACTATCAGAACTGATCTTACTTGATGCCTTTGGCTTATTACTTGGGGACTTATTTTGTGGAAATATTGGACGTTGTACCTGTGATTAATTCCTCACTTGAATTCCCAAAACGGTCTTTAATTTGTGTGAAAATTGTGCGTTTTTGTTTGCATGAAACATGTATGTATCGTCTGTTCCACGCTGCCCACTTTGCCAGGTCTCTCTTGAAAAAATAGATCTTAGGCCCGATCCCATTTCTACCCCTTACCCCTTCCTCTTACCCCTCCTTGTTTTGAAGGGGTAAGGGGAAGGGGGGAGGTGTAAGGGGTAGAAATGGGATTGGGCCTTAATCTCAATGAGACTTTTACCTGGTAAAAATAAAGGTGAAACAAAAAGAAAGCATTGATAGTAACGTGCAGCGCGATGCCTCCACGCAGCAGGAGAACGCCTCGCTCCGGGAGCAGATCTCTGAGCTGGTGACGGAGCTGGAGAGCGCCAAGGAGAAGCTCAACACCCTGGAGCAGGCCTGGGAACACTGCAGCATCGTGGGTAAGCAGACCGCCAAGGGCCGTGCGAGACGGCCTCATCGACCGCTTTTATCGCTTTGACCGAACGCCACCTCCAATCATCACATCCAGGCGTGGGACTCGTCGATAACTCCATCCTAGAAAAATATTTTAATGCGTTCGATATTTTATTATGGTTCCAAGCGCTGGCCAAGTCTTGCAGGGCATGAGTTACAGAGAAGGGAGTCTGTGTGCGGGTCACCAGCTGTTCAGGCCTTCAGGCGGCTCAGTTGTGACTAGGACGCTGGAGTGGTTATCTTTAAAGGAATTCATGATGTGTCATGGAGTTATAAACTGTGAGCTTTATGGGCTGTGATCAGGTAAATGGTATGGCAATGAGAGCCAAGACCGTTCGGCCGGTAAACTGTTTGATCATTTTTTTCCCGTGCTATTATTAATGTCTATTGTTATCTATTCTAAAAATAGGTGGGTTGACACTGTCTTATTGCAATGATAATGTATCGGGTACAAAATGTACGCTCATCCAGCTCAGGTTGTGTTGATGCTGCGCCCTGGTTCAACTCTGGCTCCAGGGTGGGATATGCTCGCAATAACAGCCCTTACGATAAATCGCAACGTGAGCGCGAGGGAAAAAGAGTCGTCCAAGCCAAGAGAAGCATACTTTCGACGCGCCTTCCAGCGGCATTCATCTTCCGACGTTCTGCGGTGGGGGGGGGGGTGTTGAAATTTCTTCAAAAAATGCCTTCTTTTATTTATGCATTCCTCTTCACTCTTGGTGGAAAGCAGCAGGTGACGTCAGGGGCGTGGACAAGGTGAGCAAAGCACTGGCCAACCGCGAGACGGCGTCCGCATCCAGACGCATCACCACGCTGGAGATGAAGGAGCTGAATGAGCGGCAGAGGGCCGAGCACGCGCACAAGATGTGCGAGCACGCCAGGAACTCCCTCCGGCACGCAGAAGAGCGCAACGCAGAGCTGGAGGCCAAGTTTGCAGAGGTAAACTCTCTCTCGCTCTTGCCCACGTCATCTCTCTCTCTCTCTCTCTCTCGCTCTCGCTCTCTCTCTCTCTCTCTCTCTCTCTCTCTCTCTCTCTCTCTCTCTCTCTCTCTCTTTCTCTCTTTCTCTCTCTCTCTCTCTCTCACGCACTCTCTCTCTCTCTCTCTCTCTCTCTCTCTCACGTTCTCTCTCTCTCTCTCTCTCTCTCTCTCTCTCTCTCTCTCGCCCCCCCCCTCCTGCCTGTCACTTTGACCCAAGGCCAAAGAAAGCTCTTGGATGATGATTGCTCTCTCACACACTGAGACTTTGGTGTGGTTGTTTATGCTCAGGGTTCCATAGCTACAGTGCTGGTCTTGTTTGACCTTGAAGTTTTAACATTCAAGTCATTATAGTCAAGGTTACCAGGCAAACATCTCCAATTCAGGCTATTTTGGTCGGCTATTTTGGTCGAGTTGAGTAAATATTTTAGAAACGTAGATACTTCGATGTTATGAATCATTAACGAACAGAAATGGGTGAAGGGATCTTGCTTCAAAAGCCAGTGAAACAAAATCCTATTTATTTTTAAACGCCTTAGAATGTCTTCTTGAACATAGTAATTATGTCTCCATTATTAATAAAAGTGTAATTTTAAGACACCCTTTCGGGAGGATGACACATCAGTAGAGCAGGAAAAAAAAACACATTTAAGAAAGCCTTGTTTGGCTCCGTGACCCTCCGCCCGTCCCCTGCCCGTCCCCTGTCCGTCCGTCCCGCAGCTGACCAAGCTGCACCTGGAGGCCCAGCGCGTGGAGCGGGAGCTCAGGGACCAGCTGGCGGACAGCGTGAGCCGGGCCACCAGCGACGCCGACCGCGCCCGCGTGGCAGAGCTGGAGAAGGCGGAGGCGGAGCTCCGCGTGGAGGCCTCGAGGTGAACCACCGCACGCCGGCCGCTAGTCCCAGTCGTGTGGGCTTGTATTGCCCCCTCCACAAACCCAGTTGTGATGAGGGACTCGGGTTCTCTCCGCAGGCTCCGAGAGGTGTCTGACGTGGCCAAGATGCAGGTGTCTGTGATGGAGGCCCGGCAGCAGTCCAGGGATAAGGAGACCGAGTCCTTCAGGAGGCAGGTTCTGGACCTTCAGGTGAGGAGATAACCCGAGGAGCTCTGTGTGCACAGACGATCCCCCAATCGGCAGATGTTACGCTACGTGAGGAGGCCAAAATCCATGGCATCCATTCATTTATTTTTGTCTGCAATGTAGAAAAAAAGTAGCTCGTTTGCCACCTACCGCAAAGGAAAAACGTACACCTAGTTCCGCTCCTCAGAACGCATAGCAGTGCTCTGCGGAACGCCTAGTAGCGATCCGCAAAACACCTGGTACCGCACGGTGTGCGTGTGTGGAAGGCAATCGTTTGCACACGTTGCATTGAAGCACATGGCAGCTGTCCTTTTTTTGGAGACATGAAACCGATGGATGATTGGCGGTAGGATGGCAGCGTCTCTCTGCATCAAACGGAGTCATTGGCGGGGCAACCCGCTGGTTCATTAACCACGAGCAACAGGCCTCCCAGTCACGCAGCCAGGGTGGCCAACAGTCCTTCGCTGTCAAGGCTATCAAATGTAGGCTTGTTAAGCGATATCATACCAGACGGAGTGCTGTTCTACTGAGTATCAGCACAGCTGTGATTCGGTCGAACTGAAGTGCTGGGCACTGGAGATAATCACAGCCGTGCTGATATTCATTTGAACAGAACCGCCGCAAGCGGGATTTTCTCTTTAATGCAACCGTTTTAAAAGCGTTATGTAAGAGTTGACAGAAATAAGCGACAACAGATGAAGATTTTTTTTCTTTCTTTTGTTTACTAAATGAATTGGCTCCGCGAACGCAAATGGTTCCGAAACTGGGACCGGTTGTTCAAGATTCAAACGTGACAGCATAAGTGCTTACTCTTACTTTCAGACGTCACTCAATAATCATTACAGGGTGCACCACAAAACAACTTATTATTTAGCTACTAATTACAAAATAACTGCTGAAAAATTACACAATAATTACAGGCGTTAACCGGTGTAATCAATGCTAATGGTGGCAGTTGGGGATAATAAGTAAACTACACCGGTTGAATTTAACTGGCGGAATTTACTGTTGTAATCTGTAATACTGTAATCTGTGACCTAAACAAATGCATAAAAAAACGCTTTCTCCGGCTGACAGGGGTCATCCAGGAGTCAGGAAATGACCCCTGACAGGGGGTCACGGGGTCAGAATCACATTCCACATCGAATACAACGAGGCCCCTGACTCGCCTTAAATGCTGGAGCTTTATGTGCTTTATCGCCGGTCTGGGGCGGTCTGGAGCTGATGTTCTCCCAGAAACGTTTTTCTTTTAACGGCGCCCTTAGTGTGCTGGCGGGAGACTATTAGGAGCACAGTGAGAGGGAGCAAACACACACTCAAATAAAACCTGAGCAGCAGCCCGTCCGTGGCGGAAGCCTCTGATGTTCAGCGCCTGATTGTGGTGTTTGTGGAGTGGGTGAAATGAGTGCCAGATGACGGTCCGACCGCGCGTCCCGGCGTTTTGGAATCGGCGCGCCCGCCAACTCTTTAGTGTCGGTACGTGCGTGAAAATGGAACACAGGACAAATAGAACACGCTGAACAGCAGTCAATTAATCACGGCAATTATTTATATCGTTATTGTTTTTTTTTTTTTATCGTTTTCTTTTAGGATTCTTTTGAAGAGCAGTCAATTAATCACGTCCATTATTTATATCGTTATTGACTTTTGTTCTTTATCGTTTCTTTTATGATTTTTTGAGCTTTGCCGGGAGAATATAACATCGGAATGGGAGAGAGACACTTGATAGGTGCATTCAACCTGAAAACACAGATTAAGGGTCTAGATCTCCCTACGACCCCCCCCTCCCCCTCTCTGCCCCCCCCCCACCCCCCCCCCCCCCCCCCGCAGTCCCAGTCGGACGAGAAGGCCCTCCTGGGCCGGCTCCACCAGCAGGTGGTGTCGCTGCAGCTCAGCGAGGCGGCGGCCCTGGGCCGCGCGGAGGCCCTGACGGCCCGCCTGCGCGCCCTGGAGGCCTACCAGCTCCGGGCCGAGCAGCGCCTGGACGCCGGCCAGCGCGCCCTCTACCTGGCCCGGCAGGACGGCCGCGGCCGCGCCCGCCACCTGCGGCAGACGGTGCACGCGCTGCGGCGGCAGTGCGCCGGCGCGCTGCCCCTGGCGCGGCAGGAGCAGCTCTCCCTGGCGCTGGCGGAGCTGCAGGGGGAGCGCGCCGCGGCGCAGCGGGAGAGGGGGGAGGCGCGGGAGCAGCGGAGGAGGGCGGAGGGCCGGGCGGAGGAGCTGGAGGGGAAGCTGGCCGGTCTGGAGGAGCTGGTCGCCGCGCTGGGGGACGCCAAGGGAGCGCGGAAGGTGGGGAGAGGGGAGAGAGGGAGAGAGGGGGGAGGGGGAGAGGCGACGGCGTGGGGGGGGGCTCTCACGTCGCTCGCTCTATCTGTGACCTCTCCCTCTCTCTTGCTATCCGTCTCTATCGATCTGTCTCTACCCTTCTATCCATATCCATCTATCTCTCTCTATACATTTATCCATATCCATCTATCTCTCTCTATACATTTATCCATATCCATCTATCTCTCTCTATACATTTATCCATATCCATCTATCTATCTCTATACATTTATCCATATCCATCTATCTATCTCTATACATTTATCTCTCTCTATACATTTATCCATATCCATCTATCTATCTCTATACATTTATCTCTCTATACATTTATCCATATCTCTCATCTCATCTCATCAATCTCTCTATTGACCTATCTGTACCATTGTGGTAGAAATTAGTGAGTATATTCTATAGTAAACCATGATTATTAATAGGCTTAATAATTTAAATAGTGGAAAACACATGACGCCTGAGTCAGGTTTCACACCAGATGGTAGGTACGCAGAAATGCCCTGGGAACTGCAGGGTCAAGTCATGTTGACCTCCACCTTTCAGGCGTGGGTCATTTTGACTGACAAGCCTAATCCCTGCGTACCTCAGACCGGGGCACGGTTGATAACATGCTGAGATGAAGAGACAAGGCGGAAAACCTCATTAGGGACAAAGGGAACCTCCATTGGATTTCGAAGTTCCTGTATGTGTATAAAGGAGGGCTGGGACCGAAGTCCAGCCAGTGACTTTGCAAACTTACTCAGGCTGTTGTCGATGTTGTTTTTCTGCACGATAAAGTCTTTTGTCAATTCTTGCTCCGGACCCCTCGATTTCTTTTGCACTCTCTCTCTTGAATTAGTCTAAGTGTTTTAAATCTCGGTTAATCTCCGTTACCATCTCTCTGTCTTGCTATCGATCTATCTGTATCGACTCTCTATCCTTCTATCCATATCCATACATCTATCTCTATACATCTATCTGTACCATCTGTCTATCCTTTTATCCATAATGCAACGATCTATCTCTATACATCTATCTGTACCATCTGTCTATCCTTTTATCCATAATGCAACGATCCATCTCTATACATCTATCTGTACCATCTGTCTATCCTTTTATCCATAATGCAACGCTCTATCTCTATACATCTATCCAAATCGATCCATCTCTCTATTGATACATCTGTACCGTCTCTCTATCCGTCTTCCATATCAAATGATCTATCTACACATCTATCCTTATCCATCTTTCTCTATACATCTATCCTTATCTATCCATATATCGGTACCATCTCTTTATCCTTCAATCCATATCCCTCTATCTTTCTCTATGCGTCCATCCAGATACATCTATCCATCTCTATCGTCCAATTCTGCACTCTATCAATCTTTCCATCTCTATCCTTCTATCCGTGTCCATCCATCTATTGCCAGCCATCCATCCATCCATCTATCGCCATCCCTCCCTCCATCCACCCCGTGTCCGTCTCTCTGCCTCCAGGTGATGGAGTGGCACCGGCGGGCGGAGGAGGTGCGCCTGCAGGACATGCGCCGCGGCAGGGAGCTGGAGACGCAGAGGGAGGAGATCCTCTACCTGAAGGGCCTGGGAGAGGGCCGCGAGCGCGCCCTGCGTGCCCTGGAGGAGGAGCTGGTGACGGAGCGCACGGTGAGACACGCACATCCACACACACACACACACAGGCACACGCACGCACACGCACGCGCACACAATCACCGTGCTTTTGTCCCAACGGTCTGTCTTTCATAAGCAGACGGGGGCTAGGGTTGCTTGCTCAGCCTCGCTCAAGGCTGTGGACACGGGGATTGACCCGAGCACATTTCGGCTGGGAGTCAAACCATATGTCTAGGAGTAGGCATGTGGTTTGACTGAGTACACATACCGATGCTGACGACTATGTGTGTGCAAAACACACTCCTCAGAAGAATTCAGCCAGCATATTCCTCTCCCTCAAATATTTTGTCATGTTATAACCGGAGTAGTCCCAATTGAAATGACTAATGAAATATGACCGGCTCCACTTTTACAAGGGAATGTAAAAAATATTCAATAGAGCGTGAAGCATTCAGACAAAGCCCCGCTTTGATCTCCTACGATAGAGGAAGCTTTTTCCCTGTGCGATGGCAGCCCGGTGTCTCCCAGCTCGGCAGGGGGGGTCCCAGGAACCGCGGGTGTTCATGAAACCCACAGAAGCATGCTGCGTGGTTTGGGGTTTCCGAGCTTGCTCAGGAAGAATCCATATCGTTAAATAAAAGTGGAACACGGCGTGGAACGACGCCTCGTAACTCCCGTTATAAAGAGAGGCGGTGTGTGCTCGCCCCCCCAGCTCTGGGAAGAGCGGCAGGTTTCTTGGGAGCAGCGGGAGGTGGACCTGGAGCGCCGGCTGGACGCCTTCGAGACGCGGCAGCAGCAGCAGGTGGTCCCGGGAGCCTCCCAACAGGTGCGGACGCCCCTCTGTGTCCTTATTGTTATTGTTTTTGTCGACGATGGATCTAGCGTCGTATCGGTTGCTCAGCGCTCCCGATGAACGCACGCAAGGAACACGTGAGAACACGTGTTGATGGCCCGATAGCACACGCAGTTGTTTTGGCGTGTTATTTATATAAATAATGCATCATCGGCCCCAGTTTGGCCCCACTGTCGCTGGTGGAAGCAAGGAGGGGCGCCTGTTGGAACACATCGCGCACGCTGGTCGGTTAAGAGATCACTTTTCTGACACGTCGCGGGTGGAAGCGTGAAGAACTTTTAATGTAAATTATTCCTCCATGATCATATCAGTTGCCAACCGCATGTTTCCACGCCAAGATCATGTTCCTGGTTGAAGAATTATTGTGAAATGAAAGATGTTAGGCTTTTCAGATTATTTTTTTGATGCAATATGCATTTTATCGCCGCCATTTTGGTTCAGGTAGGTGCTTTAATGGAGGATAGGGGGAGAGTTTTCTGTATATTATTTAAGCGCACTAGCAGCAAGTGTCATGTGGTATTTCTGAAAGTTTGTGTGTGTGTGTGTGTGTGTGTGTGTGTGTGTGCGTGTGTGTGTGTGTGTGTGTGTGTGTGTGTGTGTGTGTGTGTGTGTGCGTGTGCGTGTGCGTGCGCACGGTGGTTATACAGGCTGAGCAGCAGGACTTGCTACCAGACCCCAGCTGGCCGGTGGCTCGGCAGCTGGAGTTCGCCCTGAGGAAACTGGGGGAGCACGGCCGCACCATCCTGGAGACGCAGGCCTCGTGCAGAGCTCTGGAGGAGGTACCCCCACTACCTAGACCGGGTACCCCCACTACCTAGACCGGGTACCCCCACTACCTAGACCGGGTACCCCCACTACCTAGACCGGGTACCCCCAGCCCGCTCTGCCGGCGATTTGAGTTCGCCCTGCAGAAGCGTCGGGAGAAGGGCAATGCATTTCTTTCTGCTTCCGATACGTTTTTGAGGGAGCCAATCCACAGGCTGGCTTTCCCCCCTGGCGCGCTATTGGCTGGTTTAACACAATGACGACAGGGAAGCGACGGCAAGCAGCCAATCGCGTACAGAGTCGTTTGAATTAGGCCCGTTGATCACGCCTCTCGTGCTGAAGGAAATGACAGCAGCCTCCCCAGACCAACGTGCAATGCAATCTACGATTGAGCTTGGTCTGGTAATAGCAAGGCTAGCCACTACCAGTACCAGGACTAGTACTCATACCATCACAACCTCGTGATTATTCGATAACCATTAGAGCTAAGAACCCAGAACACCTCAGCTGGGAGTCAAACATAAAAATATATATTTTTTGCAATATGCGTCTGAACGCCGCCATTTTGGTTAAAATAGGTGCTTTAATAAAGGATAGGTTGGAGCATTTGCTAGACCGCCCTGCCACCCTGTTCGATGTTCTATTCAACCATTTCTTATGTTTAACGTTGGATGTGTAACGCATTGATTGATTTCGGAGCTGTTAAAAGGCTGGGTGCCCGTTAGCGAAACCCAACTCACGTCCTTGATCGGAACACTTGCGACCAATCAGGATCCAGTATTCACCCCGGGCCGCGTGTCTAACCCCGCGTCGCGGCGTGTCTCCCCTCCGGCTGCCCCTAGAGGTCCAAGGGGAGCGAGGAGGCACTGCGCAGCGCCCAGCAGAACGTGCTCTCCAGGGACCGGGTCATCAACGAGCTCAGGCTCCGCCTCCCCGCCACGGCCGGCCGGGAGAGGCTGCTGGCCGACCTGGGCCGGGCGGCGACGGCGGCGGCGGCGGGGGAGGAGGAGGGCGGTGCGGAGAGCCAGCCGGCCCTCCAGGTGGCGCACCACACCATCGGGAGCCTGCAGGGGCGGCTGAAGCAGAAGGAGGAGGTGGTGAAGAAGTACCAGGAGCTGCTGGCCCGAGCCAGACGGGTGAGCGGGCTCAGAGCGGTTCGGTTTAACGTTCATCGTCCTTAAAGGGAAGCTTGTCTTGCAGTCAGGTGGTGGACATGAATAGCACGTGATACACAAGGACACACAACAAAGAGATAGACACAGGCTAATATAAGTTAAAAAACGGTCACACTTATCTAGTCATCAGATTCAAATACAAAGAATTGTGCAAATTGAACAAACGTATTGCGCTATGAATAAAAGAGTTCTTTGTCCTACTGGACTTAAAAAAAAAGGGACTCTTAGGCCCAATCCCATTTCTACCCCTTCCCCCTTCCCCTTACCCCTCCCCCCTTCCCCTTACCCCTTCAAAACAAGGGGGAGGGGTAAGGGGTAGACATGGGATTGGGCCTTAGTCTCCAGCCTGAGGGTAGGGAATCAAATGAACCATGACGGGGGTGATTACGAGAGAGAGCGGGGGGCTCACTGCGGTGTCGGGGGGACGTGTTTACAGGCTGTGTCGTGTTCAGGCAGAGGAGAAGAGGGATGCGTGGATGGAGAAGCTTTTTTGAGTGAGAATTGAGTTGATGTTCAGTGATGTCTGTTCGAAAAGTGATGCTCAGAAGTAACTTGTCAGGGCCTATGTACAGCAAGGGGACGTTTCTACTGTTTCTCTCTCAAAAACGAATTTGGGAGTCAAAACAGAAAGTCGATACAGAAGACAGACGGCTGGACGGATCCCGTAACAAAGTCCTTGTTGTTGTCCTGTGATCTCCCCGTTCATTGTGTCAGGTCTCCTCAGATATCCTTTAGAGCAGTCTATCCCAAAGACTGGGTCAATTAAAATCTTAAAAAGATTTTAATCTTAAAAAGATTTTAATTGGGTCGCCAAATTAATGTATATTAAAATAATAAAAGAATAACAATTATATATATTTTTTACAGAAATACTTTTGGCATCTATCTCTACAGTTTCTTGACTGTTCTACTTCTTGCTTCTGAAACACCCGAATTTATCTCCCGGGGGATTAAAAAAAGTTTGATCTTATCTTATCTTATGTGGTTAACGAATTGATTAATGCTGTTCAAATTGATTGATTGATTGACTGTTTGATAACAATAGCTGCCCTTAAACACACGCCTACCTGTTTGGCATGAGCATTTAAAAAACTTTAAACAAGAAGCATGTTTTTCATAGTACTGTACTATTTTTGATATTGGGTCATGGTGGTTTGTAATTAAAAAAAATGGGTCCCTACAAAATAAGTTTGGGAAACAAACATGGCTTCAGAGACCGACAGGATACCATGGAGGAAGGTACTTCTCGCCATGCACTTAAAGCTTAAACTATACTGATCCCTGGTTCTGAATGTTTTGTTCTCCCAGGAGCAGGAGGAGGTGAACAGGAGGCATGAGGAGGAGGTGAAGGCTCTGCATCAGAAGCTGGACCTCTACTCGGACAGCTCACTGGACCGCTTCAAACAGAACACACTGGTAAGTGTGTGTGTGTGTGTGTGTGTCTGTGTGCAATCCAACTGTTCCGTTTATTAACAATGGTTACATTAGCAGCCAGTCAGCAACACCTATTCAATGCTGCAGCCGCCAGAATTGTTTGTTGGGGACAAATTAGTTTTCAACAAAGTTAGGGGGTTGACAAGCTATGTGCAATCACCCAAAAACGTTGTTACCAGAGTGAAAATAATTCAGATAAATTTGAAAGCGTCTCCTTGTAGCATCGTCTACTTTCAAATACAACGGATAAAGATGGTGCTTTCACCTTTACTTCCTTTCCATCCATGAGTACGGGGGGGGGGGGGGGGACAAACATTTTTTCGTCTCAGCAACACATTTCGTCACGTTTTCATATTGCGATATTTCGTGGCACGAAATACCGTCGCACCCCGAATTATTATTGAATTAAATTATTCTCGCCTTGCCTTGCCTACGCTCAGTTTGAACGGTACCTTAGCGTTAGCGGCTAACGGCGGCTAGCTGCCCTCTTCCAGGACCTGCTGAAGAAGCCGTCCCTCAGCGTGCCCACCTCCAAGCACCTGGTGCGGCTGGCGGAGGTGGAGCAGACCGTGGTGGAGCAGGACCACTCCCTCTCCGCCCTCAACGAGAGGCTGAGGGCGGCCGTCGCCGATGCCGACCGACAGAGGGTTTCCGTGGCGACGCAGGCCAAGAAACACCAGGAGGAAGTGTCAAAGTAAGAGCTGGCTTTTTAGTTTTTAATGTAGTGCCCATAGTCCACCCTTCCGAAACACTTTGTTCCCCAGTCGAAAAGCGTCCTGTTTGGGTCTCACAAAGGGTTAACGAACATAAAAATAACTTAAAGGTGACATATTACACCACCGGGTTGGGGTTGTTAAGGGTTGTTATATTACATTATAACAACGCATTGCAATTGTTATATTACAATGTTTATGTATAACACGACGCAAGGGTCGAACAGAAGGGACAGCCAGAGCTCCATCTCTGGTGATGTGTCGCTGTGTTATTTGTCTTGACTGGACCCCACTTAAGGGGCAGTGCTCCCTCCCAGCTGTTCCAGTAGATTATCGTCAGGGAGCCATAGCCAACCGGGTTGTCAAGTCAAGCATTGGATTGAGTGGAACAAAAAACCTATTTATCTGCCGCATAAGACACACAGACACAACCGCGTAAACACTCTCGCACACACACACACACACACACACACGCAAACACACACACACACACAGATCCGCACACACACATACACGGACACACACATACACACACACATCCGCACAAACACACACACACACACGGGGTATTTTGAAGGATTATGATAGGTGCTTGGAAGTGAGATTGTTAAACCGTGAAGGCGCTGTGTAAACACGTCATGTCATTTTTTTTCATTTTTATCTTTCATGACAATTTTTGATTGTTGGCTTTCTTTTGAAAACTAATCGAATTACTATCATGTGAATACTATGATTCCGCTGAAAATTGAGATTTAGGTTTCACGGTCTGTCCAGTCGCCTCGTAAGACATTCCTGATCGAGGTATTTCCCGTACGGCTCTCTGCAGATTAGCCTGGGTTTTCGATTCCTGTTGAAAGCCTTTTCCAAACTTTTCAAATTGTAGCAATCTTCGTTTCAACAGCTTTTCTCCCTGAGAACGATATGTTTTGCTTTACTTCCGACCAGATTCGACGAGAGAAAAAACGAGCAAGAGTCGCTAGTTTTTACTAGAGTTTCTTTAACAACTGTGGCCACATTGGGAAAACAATAGCGGCCAAGCCACGGCCACAACTGATTGCCAAACACAAACTTGAAAACCTGGATAATCTCACAAGGCTATCTCTCTTCAATCACTGAATCTAAATTCTAGAAAAACTTTTAAATGAAAGGGTAACCAGACACAAAAAACAAACCATATGGACCGTACTATGCGTACAAATAATTCACAACAACATCATGGCAGATTTGTGTTGGCAGCCGACTAAAACAGGGATGTCACATTGAACCAATCAGAAAATGTGGTTGCAGTAATTGGTTGATTGTGTTTGGTTCTGTGCCTGGGGGAATGGGTTTCCTCTTTGGTCGGATACTCTTTACCTGATCTTACCTTGCCAAATATCATCCAGCTAGCCTGGAAATTCTCCTGGCTCAGAATGATTGGTGATAACAAGACTTGAAGTCATGTCTAGCTCAACGGGTAGTTTGCCAGGGTTAAGGGGTCAGAAGGCTTGAGAGATTAACGTGTCAAGTATCATAAATAGTTTTGTGTTTCAAGTTCAAAATTTAAGCAAATAGAAATGTTGACTAAAGTAACCAGCTAACACTATTCAACAACACGCTAACAGAATAAAGTAACCAGCTAAGACCATTCAACCATACGCTAACCGCATTAAAGGGGACATATTACACCACCAGGTTTCCACCTAGATGTGTGCTGGATAGATGAGCAACGTTTGCTTCAGTCCACTGGGTAGGCTGGTAGACCAATCTATCCAGCCCACATCTAGGTGGACACGGCCACTAGTGATGTCAGAAGACGCAGATTTTACAATTACAATTACAATTAGGGCATTTAGCAGACGCTTTTATCCAAAGCGACTTACATCAGTTAATACACACATTGACACACCGACGGCAGAGTCAACCATGCAAGGCGACAGCCAGCTCGTCGGGAGCAGTTAGGGTTAAGTGTCTTGCTCAGGGACACATCAACACTCGGCTAGGAGGAGCTGGGGATCGAACTAGCAACCTTTCGGTTACAAGACAACTGCTCTACCTCCTGAGCTAAGCCGACCCATTTTCAACTACTAATCACACTCACACCTGGTGGTATAATATGTCCCCTTTAAGAACACAAAAAAAAGAAGACACAATTCAACAAAAAGCAAACAGCGTAGCGCAACAAGCTTGCAGTACGACGCCTGAGGCTAACAGGAATGCGCGGACGATGTGTTTCTCCCCAGGCTGGAGGAGCAGCACGCGGGCAGGGTGAAGGCGCTGGCCGGGGACGGTGAGGAGCTGAGGGCCCAGGCCGCCCACACAGAGAAGCAGCTGCAGTACCTCCAGAGCGAGCTGGAGGCCCAGAAGGAGGCCAACGTCCGCTCGCCCAGCAACACCATGAAGAGCCTGGTGGAGCGGCTCAAGGCCCAGCTCGCCCAGAAAGAGAAGCAGCTCAAGGTTCGCCTTGTCCCACACCATTACTGTAGGATCAATGGATCACGAGCGTAATCCCAGTGCTGAGCTAAGCACGTATTTTTAATACAGTTACGGTATCGTACGAGAAACAGATGGGGGGCCGGGACACTGGGGCGTCTTGACTGTTTTAGGAGGGTTCAATATGTGTGATCTGAAGTTACATCAAATAATATCAAGCCCGCCCCTCTTGGTTCCCCTTGGAACCAAGCAACTGGTTGTTATTATTCAATATTTATTATAAAAGCACGAAGAAAGAAAGAAAAAGAAAGAGTAACGAAATGGCAGCTTGGAATGTGCGTGACGTCAGCTCAGATGATACCCTTTTTTTTGATATTCACTGTGTCATCGCCTAGAACTGCGTCCAACATCGCCAGAACAAAGCGGCAAAGGCAAACGGATGCGGGCAGAAAATTCCCCCCTGTGCCTCAACACCACACCCTTCAGTCACGCTGAGGTCAAAGGTCAAGGGAATGTGAATCGCGGCGTACTAATCAATAGAGCGGGGATGGCTGGCAACTGCAAGGTTGCTAGTTCGATCCCCGGCTCCTCCTAGCTGAGTGACGAGGTGTCCCCGAGCAAGGCACCTAACCCTAACTGCTCCCGACGAGCTGGCTGTCGCCTTGCATGGCGCTGTCGTCGGTGTGTGCCTGAATGGGTGAATGTTAGGCAACGTTAAAGGGCTTTGGGTAAAAGCGCTTCATAAATGCAGTCCATTTACCATTTAGAAAACGTGCCCCTGTGCAGTTACCATTGTCTCTTCCTGTTTGTTCCTGTCTATCACCACACCCTTGCATCAGGTCAAAGGTCAGGGAATGTAAAACGCGGGGTACTGATCGAATCTATCTGTCCTCCACCCTCCACCTCCACCCTCCACCCTCTCACCAGGCCCTGGGCAAGGCGCTGCTAGAGCTGCGGTCGGAGATGACGGGCCTGGCGGAACAGCAGATCATCTCGGGCGCGGCGCAGAGAGAGGAGAGCCTCAACGTCCAGACGCTGGTGGACAAGCACACCAAGGAGCTGAAGGTGAGCGAGAGGAACTACCTCTCCCCCCCCCCCCCCACACAGACATATGGAACATCGCACCCGGAGCTCCGCGGCGCAACGCGTCTCTATTAAGGACGTGAACCTATCGTCTTACTCCCCTTTGTTCAGACACAGGTAAAATAAACATTGTGTTAAGAAAATGAACGTTGGAGAAGCGGTGTGTGTTGTCTGAAGGGCTTTACGTTACGCCTGCGGGCTAAGATCCCGATGACGGATGGTTGACATGCAGAAGGCCGAGACCTCAATGAAGGAAACCTCTTGCTACAACTGTAAATCAACGGGAAAACAATATGCCGACGCGCAGTATGTCACGTCTTGGCGCAACGAAAGCGTTGTATGCCTTTTAAAGAGATATCTGTAAGTTGCCGTTTGACGGCTAGATGCAGACGAGTTGTTTAATCCCAAACGTGTCGTTTGTGCAGCCGGTTCCCTAGGTTAGCATTTGATTCATGTCAGCCGCATACATTGACTCGCACAGTAGCCTAGCTTCTGTTGATTTAAAGGGAATGCGCTCACAAAACATACGCATCATATGATGATGAGTCCTTTTATCGGCTGAGGGAAACCCCATCTAGTTATCGTTCCGTCTGCGTTGCCGCTCAGCTGCGGCTGCAGGAGCTGAGCAAGGAGCTGCAGTCTGCGAAGGAGTCGGTCAGGGGGGCCCGCTGCCGCGAAGAGGCCCTGAAGGAGGAGGTGGAGGAGCTGAGGGGCGACCTGCAGCGGAACCACAAGAGCCAGGGTCGGCTGCAGGGGGAGAAGGAGCAGAGAGACCACGAGCTCCAGGAACTCCGGCAGCGCGTCAAGAGGCTGAGCAGCGGGCTACAGGTACGCCCAACCATCCAACAACCACCCCTTAGGTTAAGTTATCCTTTATTGTCCCCTTATGGGGGAAGTTCTCCGGTGAACACACAAGGGGCACAACAAAACACCCGGAGCAGTGGGCCGCCGCAGGGCAGCGCCCGGGGAGCAGGTGGGGGTTTCAGGTGCCTGGTTCAAGGGTAACCTTCCCCTTGAACCAGGGCGGGCTGAATGGGAGGCAGAGGAGTGTCAAGTAATGAGGCCGTGTAGAACCGTAAGACTGACTGCAGGCTGTTAGGGCTGTAACAACACAATGGACTTGACTTACGCACCACAGCCACGTACGCACGCGCACGCGCACACGCCTCCCACACATAGCAGCTCTGATATAACAACAGCAGAGAAAGGCCAAAGTAAACCACCGTTATGGGACACTGAATGTGTTTTGTTTCCCCTCTGGAAAACACACGGAAATAACGAAACAAGCGCACAGATCACATTAATCATTTTTAACGAATTAGTTCTATAAATGTAGAGGGGTTGTTGTAACAACAGTCTACAACAGGAGCACTTAAATGGGCATGAAACCCATTTGGAATTCTTCCTCATAGTTATAAACTCTACACGTCTTCTAAATGATTGTGCTTAAATGATGATACACGCCTCTACTAAGGTCTTTGGTGGCACGGTGGCTCAGAGGTTAGCACTGTTGCCTCAGCTAGGCTCTGGGTTCGACGCTGGCATTTGCCAATCAGGAAACCTTTCCACTCTGGCCTTTCTGTGTAGAGCTGCATGTTTTACCCTTTGCCCATGTCGGTTTTTCCCTGGGTGCTCTGGTTTCCCCCCCCCCACACCACAAAACATGCGAAGTAACACTCCGGCATGGCCCACAAGCAAGGCAAGGGGATTACAGACTGGAGCTGGTTCCGAGACACTCGAGTGTGTGAGGCTGCCCACTGTTCTTAGCGGGCTAGGATGGTTCAAATGCAGAGGCTGAACTTTTCCCAAGGGGATTAATCAACTACACCTTATTATCTTCCATGATCATGCAGAGAATAAGGTGTACTACTTTGTAACTTAACGCTGAATCCCATTTCGACTGATGCAATGGAACCCTCAGAACCAACAGGAGGCTGACGACCGGGGCTCCACAGTGGAGAACCTCCAGAGGAAGGTCAGGAGGTTGGAGTTGGAGCTGGAGAAGAGGCCGTCGTCCCCAGAGAGGAGCGCCAACACCACCACCAACAAGGAGGACAACAAGGTCCAAGCTGAAACCTCCCCTCACGGGCCTTATTCTCCTATAGCGGCCATTTTATAAAGCGTCTTAGAGTACCATATTAAGCGCTATATAAATTTAATTTATTATTATTATTATTATTATTTTGGCTCCGAATGCAAGCTGGGTGGGGAAACTGAGTCATGAAATCCGCGTTCACGTCCCCCAAACCAGCTACTGTTTAGAACCAAAATGGAACCAAGATGGCAGCAAGGTGGTATAAGGCACATTCTTCCATTAATAAGCCATTGTCCATTTTTTATAGCGAGACTATACAACTTGTGTTTCTAGCTAGCGCTGTTGGAATGGGATGATTTATGATGACGCAAGTCCAGCACGAATCTAAAACGCATGCCGCTTACTTTGAGATTAACCATTCAAAATAAGGCACTAAAAACTGTTTGGGGCAATTACTGCGACACGATCTCAGCCACTTCCTAATTTGTATGGCAGACCCAAGTTGACCCTGGGGTTCATTTTAAACTCTTTGCCTTTGTCGATGTATACGTAGATAATCAAGGTTCAGTTTTTTTCTCTCTCTCTCCGACAGTCCAAGGAAGAGGTCGTGCGCTGGGAAGAGGGGAAGAAATGGCAGACGAGGATGGAGAAAGTACGGAACGGACTCAAGGAGAAAGAGGGGGAGGTGGAGGCTCTTTCCAGACAGCTTGGCACTCTCAAAGACCTCTACGCCAGGTGAGCGCGAAGCCCGAAGGCCGGAACACAGTCGGGGCGCAAGCGTAGAGCGCCAACGGAAGCTGCTCGCTCCTTGGCTTCACACCGCGGGCACATTAAATAGATTATCATGAGAGCGGATTGAAGGCAGATGCTCTCCACGCTATGGTTTCGGTGGGTTTCAGCCTTGAGACATGCAGGGGGTTGACAGAGCAGCAGACTTTGCAGCTTTGGCGGCTCATTCCGCTTTTCACGGTCTGTAGTCAAAGACACATAAAGCCTCTAGAGAAAGGCAGCGGACAATCGGATTCCTTCTCCTATTTGTCAGATATCGCCAGATATTCCCACAAAGTCCCACATTAGCTTGGAATGACACGGTTCAAAAACAGGTCCCTCACCGGTGGAACCCAGTGAGCAGTCAACGTGACAGAGATAGCATGGCGACCTAGCCTGGCTATTGCCAGACCAAGCTCAATCGTAGACTGAGCTTGGTCTGGGGAGGCTGCTGTCATTTTCTTCAGCGTAAGAGGCCTGATCAACAGGCGTAGTTCAAATGACTCGATTCAAATGTCGCAATTGGATAGTCCTCCAACCAAACAGACCCAGGATCAAAAAGCTGCTTGCCATCACTTCCCTGTCGTCGTTGTATTAAACCAGCCAATAGCGCGCCAGGGGAAAAAGCCAGCTTGGTGATTGTCTCCAGTAAAAGCGGATCAGAAGCAGCTCCTCTCTGGACCCTGCTGCCGGGCGAATTCAAATCGCCGGCAGAACGACCTGGGGGTCACCCAGTCGGATGGCGACCCGCACATGGGGGTAAAGCTTGTTCCCGTGTGCTTGATGAGCGCAGACTGGAGCAGGAGAACAAGGGCCTGCTGAGGAAGGCCAAGGGGCGCGGTGTGACCGCCGACCACGTGGTGGGCGTGCGGAGTGCCGAGACGGAGAAGGAGCTGGAGGAGCTGAGGAGGAGGAACAGCGAGCTGGAGAAGCAGATCCTCAGCATCAGGTAGTAAAGTCAAGTTCATTCATCCGTCTCCCTAGGGAGAAATCTGGTTTAGAGACAGGGTACTGCTGCATAGACAAGCATGGAACATAGAGAGACAAGGATGCATAAAGACAGTAAAACATCCAACATAGAAAGAAAGTACAAATCTGGTAACCAGATAGGGACCCAGGGTGTCCGCGCATCCTTAAAAAGTCTTAAATTCATGTTTCTAAATTTAAGACCTTTGAAAGTCTTAAATTCGTTACAAATGTCATATGGTGGTCTTAAATTTGTCGGGGCAGGACTTTTTATTTTTTTATTTTTCTCGTGGGACTTTTCAGGAAAGACATGTAGAGAGGCTTCTTTCTTGCTAGCTGCATATATAAACGATTATCTGCGTGCTTGCTAGCTAGTCTGCGACAATGGGTAGGTGAATGAGTCTCATTGAGTGACACACATGCTATGCTTGGGTTATAATACAGCGGGATCCCCCCACCATCGTGTGTTTTAGGTCTTAAATTTCCTTAAAGGTGGTATTAAAAAGGTCTTAAAAAGTCTTAAATTTGACTTGCTGAAACCTGCAGATACCCTGGGGACCAAAGTGCAAGAAGTATGAGCTGTGCAATTTGCCCTACCTACCAGTCAAAAGTACAGTGCTAATACACGTTTAAAGTGCAGTGCACAATAAAGTGCTGGTGCATATTAGAGTGCTAGAACATAGTAAAGAACATAGTAAAGGTACTAGGATCGTGTGGTCGTCTACCTCAAGTCCGACCATGAGAGAGAGATGGAGAAATGTTCTAGATCCCCCTCACCAGTGACTTCTGTGAGTCTCATTGAGATTTAAACATCTTTTCCAAGAGCAACCTGGGAAAGAAGGCAGCAAAAATAAGCAATTTACAGACGAAGACAACATAAATAAGGCCATAACACACTCGCAATAATACATTCAAAGTCAAGTGCATTGACAACGAACCAGAATGTCCAGTTCTATGCAATTCAAAATGAACTGATTTGTCCATAGAGAATATACTGATATATATATCAGTCTCCGTCTTCAGACACGCTGAAACCCCTCATCCCTCACTCTGTCCTGACCCGAGGAACATTAAAGGTTAAGCTGGGGAAATCGTACATTTCCCTGAAGTAGGCTCCTGAGAAACCGCTCGAGAAATGGTATAAATCCATCAAACAGGGTCATGCCAAAGATCAATAGAAACATGTGCCTAAGCTCCATCGCCGATGGGAACCTCAGGGGACCCACTATACCTTAGTGCAGATCTTGCGAAAGAGTCACTGGGATGCCTCTCAAAGCATGTGGTAGCCATATTGGATCAGCGGACCAGCCGGATAGATGTTTATGATGCCTCCATAGCACTATCCCACAGCCCAATACTTAATGGTGCAATGTGTAGGATTTAGAGGCAACTAGCAGTGAGGTTAGATGATCCCCCCCCCTCTGCCCTCCGCTCACCTAACCCTATCCGACAACATCGGCTCATTCTAACGTTTGTAACCTTGTGCACCTTTTTCAAATAGAACCTTTTAATAAGCTCTTTCACGACCCTTCAACACTGCTCCCCGGGCAGCACTTCATCACCGCCTGTATCATCCAAAACCCATCGTTATGAACGGAGACGTCACCTTGTCACCCTTAGCCCTGTGCACCGACACACGCAGGCAGACCCAGAGCTCATGATCTCGTGATCGATCTAACGCGGCCCCCGCCCCCATGCTGCGGTGTTGAAACCTTCCAGGAGCCAGCAGGCCCTGCCCAGGGACGCAGCTGTGGATGACCTCACCCAGAGGAACCGCTGGCTGGAGGAGAGACTTCACACCATGGAGTCCCAGATGTCCAAGGAGCCTCCTTCCAGGCCTTCTGTAAGTATCCCCATATGCTTCCATAAGCACATGGGGATATGTGCTTATTTCTCATATGGAGCCACAACCATTACTGTCACGCATGTGGTAATAGCCGAGTGGGGGTGTTTGAGAACTCGGTCGGTAACTCTGAATGGCAGCGAGTACTGAGCCGGTCAGAGACCTGTCAAGGCTTGGACCACAGAGATATACCGTACAAAGAGATATATGACTGTGTATTTCATCGCATGTCATCAGCATAGCCCACAGAGACCGCCGCTTCAGAGTAATCCTTTGGGTTCACCTATGATGAAATGACGGAGGTTAGCATACACATGTGTTCATTTGTACCACATTTCATCTTCACAAATAAAGATCAAGGGCCCAGATGAATAAGACGAAACGAGCCCCAGAAACATGCATATTCGGGTTTCAATACCGAATTTCAGATGTGTAAAGTCAACCTGTGAAAATCATCCTGGACACACCAGGTGCACAGGGTTAGGGCGTCCGTGTGAAATGGTGACGAAGTGAGAGAAAGGCAGAGAGAGCATGTAAGAAGACACACTTTTAAGGGGATAATGGGAATGACGGACTGAATATGGGAGATGACCTTGTGGATGGTATTATCGGCCTAACTCTGTTTCTACTACACTGCAGTTAAACAGGCCTAACATTAAAACATATTTTGCAGTGGCAGCTGGTTTCCCATATATAATGGGCGCAATCGACTTATTCACCACTTTCGCCTTTTTTTTTTTCACTGCCCTTTGTACTATAATTTTTTTTATCAAACACTCGATTCTGAATGAGCGATCAGATGCAGAATTACAGGTCAATTTAAGAGTTCCCAGGACCATGTTTGGTTAATTATGGGTTAGGGTAACCCTGAGCTCACGGTCTGATTTCAAAGCTTGTTCACTTGCGAACAATCTTTGGAAAATTAGAGTGTATAAAGTGAAACCCTGTGCCGTCGTGCGTGCCATGCACTTTTTAAACATTTCGGAAAATCTCTGCACACACACATCAATGCTTTATCCCTGAGCATTAATTTGATATTGATGCATCTTAGCCAATATGTCTCTGACTTTGTCACTTTTGGCAGATTAAGCCTTAACACTTCCCTATTGTTGCGTGCCTTATGTGATAAATTAATCCACAATCTGATTGTAAAATGTTCATCTCCTTTTCTCTGCTGAGTCGAGACGCCAACTTAACAACTATTGTATTTCCTCCTCGAACTCGATTGTCGTCTTGTCGTCTTGTCTTGGCATCTTTCTGCTCACATATGCGTCCTGATCTTGTCTGGTTGACACAAATTCAATGCAGAGCTACCTTCCACCCATGGTTTCTACGGAGGCAACATCTGCAGTAGATTAAACTTTATTTTGAAAAATGTGAGCAATGTTCCCCATAGGGAGAAAAACAGATAATCACAAAGTTCGGTGGGAGAATGAAGGAAGGTGTTGATAGAGCGATAGCTTGTATATACGCCAGATTGACCTGGCTATTTAATGAGGCAATAAAACAGCAGTGGACTGCAAGCTCTACATTTGTATCAGTTTCTGGCGCTGAATGTGGATTACCAAGGTAGACACTGCGTTCTGGCCTTCAATAGTCGGAGCCCATCAGCCTGCAAATAATAAGCCCATATTATGATATTTGGAACTATTGTGTGGCTTGTGTCCTTGATGTGGCCTTTTATTTTTTTACATTCTTTCAATTTCTCTATGCTTGTTCCCACGTATCTATCGCTTCCGTTCTCCTTCAACGGACTTCAATCATTCTATTGCCGACATGTGAAGGAAGGGGGCAAACCCACCGCATCTCCAAGAGCGAAACGCGCCCCTCGTTTTGAAGTCGGGCAGGGGACAGACCGAGAGAACCCAGAACCGCACAGCGAATTACTTTCTCAAGAGCAATCGTTCCCTCATCCGTCTGAAGAGGAAGCAGATGCCGATTCTGATATTATCAAGGAGGAAGAGGAGCAGGTCGAAGGCGGCGGAGACGATGAGGGTCCGAGCGGACAGGAGAGCGGGCCCTGTGCTACCGAAGTCGTCGCCAGCGAACCCGACGGAGATCCCGCCATGACCCCAAACTTGGCGAGCGCAGAGGGGATGGATCCAGAGGTCGAGGCTGAGGAGAATCCGTCGGGAGCGGCCAACCCGTGCGACCTGGGCGTGGCAGGGGATTTGACGGACGAGGACAGAGTAACGCTGGGCGAAGAGACGGGTCCAACCATTATGGAGATGGAAACGGGTGACGAACCGGAGCGACACAGTACAGCTCAGGAAGATGCAGACCCGCAAGACGAACCCAACGCTGATACGCTCACAGACACTGTGACCGCCGAATTGGCAGGAAGGGGCTGCGTTGAGCCGGGGTCTGAGGTCTTAAGCCACATGGGCGTACCAAAGAGAGAGAGCCAATCTGACAGACGCCGCCTGAAGGTACAGTCAGGCCCTGTGGTGTCCCTTTGGTGTTGGTAGTTGCTGTAGTAGTGATGGAGGTGCAGTAGCCTGGTGAAGCACTGGCGTGATATTTCCTTAGTTTGTTGTTGTTGTTATTTCCCCCCCACCCCAACCCGACAGTCAAAGACCCCCAAAGCCCTAACCCTATCCAACAGTGAGGCCTAGATGGTTGTCTCGAGTTCACCTGTGACAACGTAGTGGAAAACTTGCTGAACTGCGACCTTGCGAGTGCTTTGCCCAGTGGCTCATGTGGTCACTGAGTTATTTGCAATTCATGAGGGCAGGACTCATGAATACACTTAGAACCCTGCTTATAGATTGTTTTGTTTTTTATCTCTTCATCGCTCACCTTTCCTCTTCGTCAGGGGGTTCCACTCTCTTTGATCCTTTTCATGATCTGTGTCCACACTTGGATTTAATAATATTTCCTTCCGGCCCCTTCCTCTAGACGTCCGGGCGGGGCACAGGCACGCCATCGCAGAAAGACCAGGATGTCCAGAAAGAAAACCTGAAGCTCTCCTCGGAAAACCTGGAGCTCCGCCTTCAGTTGGCACAAGCTAATGTTGAGCTGCCTGGTCTAAAGGTACGCTAGTCATGGAGCAGAGTACTTGAAGAGAAGTTTGGCGAAGTCGCAAGAACAAAATTACTGGACCAAAGAATTTGCATTTTGGCACTGCCTCGCAGACAACAGAGATGCAGATATTGTTTGCGATTCGTCAGACATTTAAGACAAGCGTGACTTATTTTGTTTTAGTTCCACAAATGGAAATCAGATTTCCCGTTTCCATGGGAATCCCACTGACTTAACTGAGGGAACATGTATGAATCAAACCCGAAACCGCATTGGTTATAAAATGTGTTTATCAGCTAAGAAAATGAAAGTCTTAGGCTACTCGCCTTAGACTGCCTTAGGCGAGTAGCATACTTTCAAAATCTCTGGTTCCTAAACATCTAATCCAGAGGAAAACCTATAATTGTTCCTATTAAAGGAAAGCCAGTTGACTGAGACAAGCTGACAAGTTAATAATAAAATATATTTAAGCAAGCAAATAAATATCGGGAGGAAATAAAGATTTGAAGTCAATGTCAATAACGGTAGAAATCATATAAATAATTTTGTACTAACGAAAGAATCGATTTTCACGGTCCTTCTGTTTTGGCAGCGAGAAGTCGCAGACCTCAAAGAGATGTGCCGAGTCGTGAGGAAGGAAAGAGCCGAGGCAGAGAAGAAGCTGTCCCACTTGCGTGGGGTAAGTGGGACAGAACCACGTCTAGAACCACTTTACACCATCTCACTTTAAACTGTAAAACAATGCGCTGGAAGCATATAAAGTCAGTGCTGATTACCTCTACTCATAATGTTTCCATTCAGTGTTTGTCTCTCATTGTATTCTATGACTCCTATTGTGCGAATCGATTTTATTTTTACATTTTTGTATGGTAGCTTATTGCATATTTTTGCATTTATTCTCTATTGCGATGTTACTATGTTATTGTGCTGTCCTTCTGCTGCTCCTATGCACACTATTCCTGTCCGGGAGTAACAAAGTTGATTTTTAAAGGTCCCATGAAATGCCACCAAGTGCGAATAGCCATTACGAGCTGTTTTGAAAATCGACCCCTTATGACATCACAAGTGTCCAGCTAGATGTGTGACGGATAGATGAGCAACGTTTGCTACAGTCCACTGGGTAGGTTGGTAGACTGATCTATCCAGCACCAATCTAGGTGGAAACGCCCACTTGTGATGTCATAAGGGGCTGATTTTCAAAAAGGCTTGTAACGGCTGATCACACTCACACCTGGTGACATGTCATGGGACCTTTAAAAAAAAAAATCGTATCTTGGAACCCGCTATGACATTTTCACAGACAAGAACTCAGCGAGAAGGGAGTGCTTGTCTACCCGAGTGTCCTAACGATGATAGATGATTTAAGAACCACTTGGCTGTGTCTTTGTTCTGTGGAGCAGGCGGGCACCAGCGGTAAGACGGTGGGCGACCTGGAGAAGACGGTGGGGCTGATGAAGAAGGTGGTGGAGAGGGTGCAGAAGGAGAACGACGCCCTCAAGAGAACCTCCGGAACGGCCAATCAGGACAAGCTCGCGTCTCTGCAGCAGCAGCACGAGACCCTCAAGGTTTCAACCACCCTGTTGACACGTTGCATAATCATTAACATTACATTGACATTGACATTTAGGGCATTTAGCAGACACTTTTATCCAAAGCAACTTAACAATAATTACATTTGTCAGAAGAAGGTGAAACAACAATATATCGCTGTCGGTACAGTAAGGTTGTTCATAGAACCAAGTGCAAAGCACGAACAATCGCTAGGTTAACCCATTCCCCGTAAACAACAAAGATAGCTAGGATTAAATGCTTCACAACTAGGTACTATAACTAAGTACGACATAAAACAGGTGCGTACATTAAGTGCCATAAGTGTGACTTGTGCCATAGTAGTGTTTGATAAGATGTGGCACTTTCAAGTCAAGCGTGAAATGTTGAGACCTAACCGCCTCCATCATCTTTCTTCCTCCATGGAAGACGGACTATGAAAAGCTGAAGCAGGAGGCGGACACCGAACTGAACGCCAGACTGGAATCCAAAACCAGAGGGATGGAAAAGATAGTGATGGAGAGCGAACGGCTACGGAGAGAGATTAAAAGGGTCATTTGTTTAGTCGAAATCGAACAACAACTGCAATTAAAATCTATCTGTTGACAGCTGAAGACGCAAGACTCATGTTTCAAATGCCGTTTCCTGTTTGCACAGGAAAAGGAAGCGACAGAGAGGCTGCGAGTGACCAGGAGCGGCCTAGAAGTGACCATCGAGAAGCTGGAGTCAGAGCTGGAGGAGACCAGGCGCAAACTACACACCGCTCTGTCAAGAGCCATCCCCGAGGGAGCGGACAGCAAGACCTGGAAGGCCTCAGTGGTGACGAGGTCAGCCGCTGTGCCTTCACTCGTTTAACCTCGATCCAGGCCGCGGCACCCGTGTTCAGACGGGACTATTTGCAGTAAAGGGTAGATTGACCCATGATGGGTTCATCCAGAATCGTTTTTTTCCTTGTCTTAATCTTAATATGAAATCCTTCAATATTTCTGCAACTGATCAGTTGGATCTTGCTTTGGGTGTACGGTAATGGTGGCTTGTAGCAGGGGGGGGGGGGGGAAAGCAGATAATTTAATTGTTTGGTTTGAAAGGACCCGAGCCAGGCTCTCTGTTTTTCATCATACTCCTACCCCAATGCATATGCAGTTATTAGAATGTGATCTTCCACTGTGGTCTGGCGCTACTCCAGAATGTATGAAAACAAGATGAAAGAGCTGGAGAGGGAAGGAGAGAAGGAGCGGGCCGAGCGCACCGAGCTCAAGAGGAAACTGAAGGAGGCGGCCGAGCGGGAGGAGAAAGCCCTGCGCGCCATCCACGCACTCGAGGATCAGGTGCCCCGTCTCCATTCATACCAACCCACTCCATTATGTTCCAGGACACGACCGCACCGCACCGACAAATGACCCCCCAGGCCTGTTAAGTGTGGTTCAATAAAGATAATGAAAACAAAACCCCCCTTTCAGGCGGTACAGCATGTCGCGCTGCCGTGCGATGGATTCACCTGACTGCAGTTTTTAATCAAGAGCCCGTCAGCAACGAGTGTCTGGCTTCAATAAGCTCATATTTTCGTCAATCTTTCATCAGGTGAAAGGCGGCACCAGGATTGACGCAACTACAACCAAAGATGTGGCAGCGCTAAGGTTTGTGCCGGTTACACGGAAAGAAACGATGATTATACAGGCACAGTTCATCTGAGGTGCCCTCACCGTGGGATTGATTCTGTGGTTGCATGACGCTGAAGACTGTGTGTGTGTGTGTGTGTGTGTGTGTGTGTGTGTGTGTGTGTGTGTGTGTGTGTGTGTGTGTGTGTGTGTGTGTGTGTGTGTGTGTGTGTGTGTGTGTGTGTGTGTGTTGGTTCTCCAGGCGGGCCAACGAGGAGCTGGAACAGGAGCGGTGTAAGCTGATGAAGGAGCTGCAGGAGCTCCGGGAGGGGTCCGGACAAACATCCACTCTTCAAGGTGAGGTCTCTTAAAGGGGACATATTATACCACCAGGTGGGAGTGTGATTAGCCGTGGCCGTGTCCACCTAGATGCGTGCTGGATAGCAAAGGTTGGCCATCTATCCGTCCAACATCTAGGTGGACACGTCCGCCTGTGATGTCAGAAGCTGCAGTTTCAAAACGGCTTGTAAAGGCTAATCACACCCACACCTGGGGGTATAATATGTCCCCTTTAAAGGTGGGCGGGCCTCAAGCCACTTCCCATAGGGTGAAACTTCTCTCGGATTTCGACTGGTGGCATTTTTCAGCAAAACAGCCCGATGGTGCGTTTCTAGGTTCGATTCCCAGTGTCCACAGACTGCCTGAGTGCATTCTTCAGCAGGATTCCCTAACCCCTACCTGCTCATGAATCATTAACAAATCACTGCAAGTCCTTGGCACAAAGAGTTGCGGTTATACCACATTCACACACACCCAAGAAGGAATCTAAACACGGCCACACCTCCTAGTCAAACACCCCACAAAAGTACCCGTGGTAACATAAGTTGACAATAGTTTGATTGGTGTTGTTAATTCTACTCCATGGCGCTGAATTTCATCTTGCTTTAGGCTCCAAGGAGCTGAGGAACCTTCTGAAAGCATCAGAGACCGAGAAGAAACGTTTACAAGGGGAGGTGAAGAAGCTGAGTCGAGCCCTGGAGAACTTTGACCCAAAGTTTTTCGATGAGATTGAAGACCTGAAGTTCAACTACAATTTGGAGGTGAAGAAGAACATTCTGCTGGAAGAAGAGCTGAGGAAGGTTTGCACTCAGTTTGGCGTGCCAGCTAATATTCCCAGTGTGTCAATCAGCTAAGCCATTACAAACCACAAGAGGGCTGTTAAAAGTAACCCAACACTGTAATGAAACCACAGGCCCAAAGCCCATAGGGTGGTTCAGATCAGATAACAGCTACTGATATTACCTGTTCCAATGGTTTGATAACGCTATAAAAAAAACTGTAAAATATATCATCTGTAAATGAGTTGATTATGGCAAATAGAAGCAGGTTTGTACATTCCAATTATTCCTGATACAAAACAGCGTGAGAGATCTGCTTCATACAGTCCACCACTTTATTTCTTCGTAAATAGTGCTAATAAATCCTTCATTATGAACTACGTTACCGTGCAGATGTTTATTTTTTTTACCCACTGCCAATAAAAGACAATACATGTCATGTTTGGATCTTTTAAATAGCATGTTACCCAACATCTGGTATATATTTACATAATCGTTCTAAGTATTAAATTCGACAAAAAAAAAAAGCTGCGAACGATTGTGGCAAATGGGTCTCCGCTTCTCCACTGATTGCGAGGTCATCCAATGCGGTGCGATAGCGCCCCTTGGTGGTCGGCGAGTGCACTGACTTGACGATTGGTTCATTATATATATGGTATAACATTTTATTTGTTACTCGTTTCTGATAATATAACCATGCGTCACCTTGCCAAACTCCCCATTGGGATGAAGTACCTCTTCAGCACAAAGCTTTCAATCTTCATTATGGGTAATGTCAAGCAGCTGTGGCAATTGGCTCGAGAGTTTGGCATCTCATCAAATGTTGTAAAGGAAAGTATAGAGTCTAGGGCTGGACGTCGCTACGTGTCGAAGCGGACGTCCTGTAGCCGGCTGAAGCGCTACGTGTCGAAGCGGACGTCCTGTAGCCGGCTGAAGCGCTACGTGTCGAAGCGGACGTCCTGTAGCCGGCTGAAGCGCTACGTGTCGAAGCGGACGTCCTGTAGCCGGCTGAAGCGCTGTCCGTCCAGCCGGGAGAGGGAGGCGAACAGATCCTTGGTGTGGAGGCGGTAGTCATGGTCCGCCGTCCAGTCGACGCGCACCTCCACGGGCCTCGAGCTGAAGGAGCAGTCGCCGTCCGGCCAGCCCAGACCCAGGTGGTGGCGGTGGACCTGAGGACCGACACCAGGGAGACGTCACCTCCTCGGTCCAGGATATCATGTTAAACCCACAGCAAATAACGTGGAAACCCCAGGCGGTAACGTAACAAGTCTCTGAGCTCATAATATAACATTTTGCCTATAATCTTTCAACGTGAAACATCTATTACGTAATGAAGCGAGCATAATAATTTCCTCCTTACATTATGAGGCAAGCATAATAACTTTTCTACTTATAAGCCGTTTTCACACATTTTTGGGCATTTGTACATCAGGAGGTTCGACCCTGGGGGAGATTCAGGAAGGCTGGAAGGCTGAGAGCTGGGGCTCAGACTTGGGGGGGGGGGGGGGGGGCTCACTCACCTTGACCAGGGTGCCGTCGTCACAGTGCCACACGATGCCCTCCACCCCCCCCTCGCGGCTCTCCTGGAACCAGGAGGTCAGGCCCTGGAGGTCCAGTGGGGGGGGGGAGGAGGGCCCCCCGACCCCCACGCTGCCGTGGGACACCAGGGCGTGAAGGGGCTGCTTCTTGGCCCCCATCCCTGGAGGCGAGGACGAGCAACAAGCCACGCTTTACGGCGCGCTCACAGCGATGGGGGTTACGGGGGAAACATTTTCCCCATGACGCTCTTGTGATTCTACTTCCGTTCGGCCACTGGGGCGGGATTTTGATGACGGAGTTGCCCAGTTGGTGACGTATGGTTTACTAGTGACGCGCATCAACATGGCGGAACATGAAAGTTTTGCTCACTATAAAAGAATCAACCATCATATCATATCACATACTTTACTATTGATTGACGTTGTAACAGTCTGTTGGCATCGACTTTAAACGTTGCGTACTGGTAAACCAGCTCTAGATAAGGGCAAGTGTAGCCTTCCAAACAGTGGCAATACAATGTGCTTCTCATAAATAAAAGCAAAAGGATAGTAGGTGACAGGCTGCAAGGAAATAAAGGCGTGCAAACCTGAAACTGATCCTACTAAGTTCTGTTTAGTTCTAGACTGTTTTTTATTGGATAAAAAAAAAAAAATGCTGTGAAAAACTTTTAGATTCCCAACGCGGTGCACATGAACGGTCGCTGTCGGGAATGAGAGGATGAGAGCCATGGACCATGGAGCATGAGCACACCTTAGTCTCACATGCAACCGGGGATTAAGTCTCAAGCGGGACATCAAAGAAGGAGGATTTTCATCTGTCTTTTAAATGTATGTGCCATACTTTATCTGTGGTGCCTGAAGATGAAACTTGTGTTGTCTGAAGACGAAAGCTTAAGTCTTATCTGGCCTTTAATCCAAGTTCCCTGTCTGTGCTCTCTCAAGCTGAGTGCTAGTACATGACCTTTTCAAAATACAGAAAGCGTTTTATTTTTTTCATTTTCAAAAAGAACATTTCCTTTGTGGTGAATGGAGAACTTGTTTAATCTCCTACTCGGTCTCCGTTAGCCCGAATAACAAATGTATAACTAAGATGAGTCATTTGTATAGGTCTGAAAAGAAGCTGAAGCAAAACATTGCGATGTGATGAAAAGCAGACAGCCCTGTTGGTAAACACGCTAATGAGAAAATTGTTTTAATATCAGATCTGATTATATATATCCCATTCTGAGATTAAAACGTTTGCACCCCTGTATGATAGGACCTTTAAGGCCCTCGGGTCTTGAAATCGCAATGCGTTCGATAGTGCCCCAACCTTTTAGTAGGCGGGAGACTTTCTGAATTAAATAAACTCAATAACAGCGTCCTGCCCGTTCTACTTGGGTATCTGCTCTGAGGGACGTGAACTAGTGTAGCTCAGATGGCAGATGTTGATGGTAAGAGTATCGTAAACAAAGAGTGAAAAGGCTAGCAAGCCATTTACAGTTCTACATTTAGGGCTTTTATCCAAAGCGACTTAATAATTACATTACTATACAAAGAACGGCAATTTATCGCTGTCAGAACAGTATGGAAATTCATAGAAACAAGTGCTAGGTTACCTTGCAAGACTAGCCTTTTTTTATATGGAAAATATGTCAGTTATAGGATGTGATTTTATTGAAAACATTGTTTACATCACTATCGATCAGCATATGTATGATACATACGGATATGTCCAGGTCATTTTAAGCAAGTTGAAATGTTACTAACCGCAACTTTAAAGAGGACCTACTTTTCTGGTCTTAATTTCTTATAAATGACTCCTATAGCGCAACCTGACACGAATCAGAGCACAAAAAACGATGTAGATTTTCGGGAAACTCTTCCTCTCATCTGGGCGCTTTCAGCATTCTCCGTCAACGCTCGGTTTCGTCCTTCTCCGCCCCCTCGCCCCCCTCCTGCCAACCCAACCCCGTTGTGATTGGTCACCTTCCTTGAAGCGTGCGCGCGGGCAGATTTGACCAGGCATATGGGGCCGTGGCAGGAGTGCCTCTACGTAAATGATTTCCCGGAAATGTGAACAAGTGAATCGCAAACGTTGTCCCGAATGCACAGCCACCCCAGACTGTCAGCAGGGAATACGTTGAAATGCATGTACGTCATTATTTGACAGTCACTTTAGTATGGTTAAACATGACTATCAATCATTATAACAACGTTTATAGGTCATAAAAGTCGAAAAAGCATAATAGGTCCCCTTTAAGGGTGAACCCCTTAACCAGTATGATGGTTAAGGGTCACGGTAGAGGGGAAGCCTGGAGCCCGGGGGTCCCGGCCCGACTCACCGTACGGGTTCCCGTTGACGTTGGTGCCGATGAGCTCCAGTGTTTGCTCCATCAGGTCGACCAGGGGGACCAGGGCCAGCTCCAGCAGGTCGGGGCTCTGGTCTCCGGGCCGTAGGACCAGGGCGACCCCGGCGTCGTAGTCCACGGTGGAGGAGTGCCAGCAGTACTGCTTGTTGTCCGTCTGCACCGGAACCCAGCCTACAAATTAGGGATCGGTCGATATTAGATATTTTTCCGTCAGCCGATGACCGAGACACCGATGTCGATTTTCTTGAGCCGATAGTTGGAGTCGATACTGCTTCTGCTCCCTCAATTCATAAAAATTACACAATGATAACATAACAAATGTTACAATTTGAAAAAAGGAACATTTGTTGAACTGTCTGTAAATCATGCCAGGAATTAAAAAATATAATAATAATCGGCCGATGCTGATACACGTAAAAAAAAGCTAATTTCGGCCGATAGTGTCAGCCGGCTGATATATCAGTTGATCACTACTACACATATGACATAAAGACAGAGAGCCCGTCTGGGGGTACCGTCCGCAGAGATCTATCTGTGTCCTCTCCAACAAGACATCAAGGCATGAGAAGCATTGCAGAACTGTAGTATCTGTTTCCCCTTTCCCTGAGGTAGTTTTTGCAGGAGTTAGTGATTAGTTATCCATAGCGACTTCCAGTGAATTCAGATACAGATCATGAAAGGAGCAGGTTGGGGTTAGGGCTTTTTCTCGAGGATGACTACAGGGGGCCCTTGGGGGGGGAATAGGGCTGGAGCCTATCCCCTTTCAGCTGAGAGTCATACTAGCCAGTACAATATCCCACCCGCCCGAAGGAACGATGAAGAGAACTCAAGACTTGAAAATCTGGTTTGTTGCTAAAGTATCTCTAGTCTAGGACCTAGAATGATCAACGCAGTGTCATCATCTGCATGTGTGGGCGGGGAATGGTGGACGAATTGTGGGTCCTTTAGCCCCGAAAAGCCTGCTTTGACTCGGCTTCAATGGGCACAGTTGCCCATAAGTTTTGGAAGCTTCATGAAATCTGTTCATGTTGCATCAGGGCACATGAACAGTGCCAACAATGGGGTTGAACCCAGTAACGTTTGGCTGGGAGTCCAACACCCTTACCACTAGACTATCCATCGCTCTATTGAGAAGAAGTCTTGGAGAACCTGGAATATGTCCGTGATCGTCGGGGACTGGTGTTCCCTCGTGATGTTTGACACCGTGAGCGGGGATCCAAGCCTCTGGAACGGTCCTGAAGTCCTCCTCTACCTTCCATGTGAAACCTGGTCGACGAGAATAACACACACAAACAACCCACCGCAATCATAAGTCAGTTCCTAGTCGTTATGGATTTGATTTAAGCCATAACAATTGGCATTAAAACATGACAGTTTACATACGACATTTCTGTCACAACCCGAGCAGCGCAATGCTCCAAATATCCGTGACCTACAACGCTTACAATACGATTATTGAATAATCGTGACCAATTGGAGGAAAGTCATCCATCTGGGTTTCATTTAGACTAATCACATTGGGGTGAATCTAAACTGGCAAGACATATATTGTATGCTCTTGTTTGGACTACTCTCAATGACGTCAACGACTATAACAGTACTTCCTTAACCAACCTCAATATGTAAAGGGTTTTCAGTCTCAAGTGGTATGAAGATTTGTGATTCATCCTTTTTTTGTTTGCTACAACTGAAATTGCAGCATTCCCCAGATGTCATTACTGCTCACCAGCTACAGTCGCATCAGTACCGAGCCCACTGATGAGGACACATCAGGCTTAAAAGTATGCTTGCTTAAGTAAGAGAACACTTACAATACCTTTAGAACTTTTGTGAGAATGCTGATATTTTTTGAAGCTCTTGTCGGCTAGTTTGGTAGGCTTTCGGTCCAGTCGAGCCCAGAGATATGGTTGCCCTGTAAAAACCCAAGGAATAACAAGAGTGGTTATTTGGCTTTCAGTTTAGTGAAACAACCAATGGAGAACAGCTGCAAGAGAATTTAGACAACATTTTGTGATTTGAGTACACCCAATATTAGTGCCATATCCAACCTTTCTGGGGTTGCATAGCGAACCTTTACCTTCATAATATGTCACATAGCAGCAGGTGCCATCCAGTTTTTCTGTGGCCAGCGCACTCTCCACGTTAGATTCTAACGCCAAGGGGTTGAGGTGTTCAGTGGCAATAACCTGAAACGGCTACAGAAAGAAAAGTACTGGGATAAATATGGAAGATAATTAATCAGGATTAATGAATGATATTCCATATCTAGCTCTGTAGTAAGTTGGCTGACTGTATAATAAAAGGGCCGACAGAGAAAAGGGGTCGAGAAGCCCATGATGACTATGTTTTGATTTGGGATTCAAGTTTTTCTAAGCTAAACACAGACCTGGCCAAGCCGTTTTCTGGATTGTTCCTGTTTCACTTCCGTCAAAAATAAACATGGCACCTTCTGTTGAACTGAACTGAGACGTGACATGTCTTATTCGCGTTGTTATTACAGTAGGAGGACAGCTAAGTGCTGATGTTGCTCAGAAAATGTTTGTTAGCATCAGCAGGTCCATGCGCTTGCTAGTGACAGCTGAGTCCTCTACGCATGCGCGAGGAATTGTGGGTATCGTAGTTCTAGGGAACATTTTTGTAGGAACGTTTAGGCTACCGATTGAGGATTTAAGAAGTGGATACAATAAATTGTATATTGAGCCACCAATCGAATTCAAGTATAAAAATATATAAAATATTTTTTTGGAATAAATGAAACACGACTTGAACCATGAATGTTTTTATTATTTTATTTTATAAAACAATGTGAATACATTTAATGATACACTTTTCCTCACCAGAAAATAGAACATGAATAATGAACCAACCCTCTTTTTCTGAAAAGAACTCACACACACAGTCCCTCACACAAACACACAAGTAAACGCTCAAAAAAACTGTTCCAAGGCTTTTACCGCTTTACAGAAACTGCTGTAAAAAGCAGCCGCTCCACCTACAACGCGGCGATGGTGTTGTTGTCTGATGGACGGACGAATGGTTTGGCCTCGCTGGCGTTCTTGCCTTCGGTCTTTGCCTCCTCTGACAGTTGGGTCTGCAGGTGCGTATCACTCTCTTGCTTCGACATCTCGGTCTCCGCCTCATCCCTAGTCTGCTGGGGTCGGGCCCACGGCGGGGGAAATAAAAACCTTTGCCTGAGGGGACCAGAACAAACGACCAATGGACCAATGAAAAACCCTTACCATTTTTGGGTTGAATTGATATGGAAATAAGCATTCAAAAACACCTTAAATACTTTATATATTTACAGACAGACAGACAGACAGACAGACAGACAGACAGACAGACAGACAGACAGACAGGGAGGGAGGGAGACAGACAGGGAGACTGCGAGACAGACAGACAGGGAGACTGAGAGACAGACAGACAGGGAGACTGAGAGACAGACAGACAGGGAGAGAGAGAGACTGATAGACAGACAGACAGACAGACAGACATCTATATAATCTTAAATTACATTTTCTTATTGTATTAAGGGAGGGAGGGATGGGGGGCTACCATATTTTCTGCTGATCTTACTCACAGTTTGCAGTACCAGGAGGCAGCGGCAATCGAGACCACCAGAACAACAAGTCCCACCACAATAAGAGCCACCTGGAGGCCTGGGGGAGAAACGCCACAACACAGAGGCTCTGATCAACATCTGCCACAAAAACGTGGAGAGACACCAATCCCCCTGTATCCAAGCAGCAAATGTGTCCAGGTTTGCTAAATGCGGCAGGGACTTTATAGGTTATATATTTATTCATACCTTTCGAAATTGCGGCACCTTGTCATGTGGATTAAAAAAAGGAGACATTAATGTTATCACTTTATTAACAAAGGCTATGGGCTTGGAAACTAGGAAGCGGGAAATATCTTGTGGAAGGTCGACGGTGCATCTCGTTAAAAGTTAAAGTCTATCGTAGGCCAGAAGTTGAGACAAATATTTATCTAAATACATCACCCATACAGAAATAATCGTACGGTAGTAAGAAAAAGCTAGTAATAAGAAAATAACAAGGATAATTATTTGGAACGGAAGAACACAGAGTGGTCAAAATCCATACTCCTTGTCTGAATTGTTCTCTGTTATGCTGTAATGGTGCTGTGCCGGAGGTTTAATTTGACACTTTGTTGATGTGTGGTTCATGTGTTTGTGTATTTTTTGGGGGGGGGGGGGGGGGGGTTATTTACCTCCTAAAGATCCATTGGAGGAGTGGAGGAGCGTGTTCTCAGAGGGGCTTCTCGTGGTGGTTGTTTTGGTGGTGGTGGTGGTGGTGGTGGTGGGGCTGGTGGAGGAGGAGGGGTGTAGAAGGAAGCTAGATAAGCTGGAGGCCCGCACAGGGGTAGCAGGGGTGGATTTCCGCTTCCTGGCGGGGGTCCTCGAGGTCACCACGCGATGCGTACCACGAGGAGCCGTCGAGGGGAGCGGGAGTGAGGAGGTGCTGGACGTAGCGAGGGAAGAAGGGGAGGAGGAAGAGGAAGAATACCAAGGGGAACGCCCAGTCGGTTTTGGCGAACGAACGGGATCACGAGGAGCGGGTCTCGGGGGGGATCTCCGTCGTGGTTTGGTTAAGGGTGGAGTCTGGGTGTGTCTGGGTACTTGGGTGGGGGAGGCGGTGGGCCAGGCATAACGCTTCCTCGTTGCCGTAGCCGTTGGCTTGAAGGCCGCAGCGATGGCGGTTGTGGTGGGTGCATCTGCGTTTGAACAAGACAGCTTCATAGTTATTGACAGAATATAAAATGCAATATTTAAATGCATAA
The DNA here is from genome assembly GCF_031168955.1 of Gadus macrocephalus. Lineage (NCBI taxonomy): Eukaryota > Metazoa > Chordata > Actinopteri > Gadiformes > Gadidae > Gadus > Gadus macrocephalus. The sequence continues at coordinate 3,122,273 of NC_082390.1, read as the reverse complement.
CTTACATTTCTTGACCAAACATAACCCCAACATATTTCCATGTAGAGAGAGAGAGAGAGAGAGAGAGAGAGAGAGAGAGAGAGAGAGAGAGAGAGAGAGAGAGAGAGAGAGAGAGAGAGAGAGAGAGAGAGAGAGAGAGAGAGAGAGAGAGATTAAAAAAATAACACAAATATTTGGCTGTCTTGCGGCAGGAAAACTGAATTTGACGATTCCAATAGAGAGATAGATAGATAGATACTTTACCTTCTGGTTTGAAGCAGAAAGCGGCAAAGTGATGGCTTTCCAGCACACTCCAAGTACCCAACCCTACTACGCTCTTCCCACAATTCAGTTCTGAGGTTATGCGTGGGATGATCCCTTTCTTCACATCATCCGTCCATCCAAAGCTGTTCACAGAAAAGCGGCACAGAGGCTTGGTATGATTTATTTGCTTTCTCACTGAAATGTATCGTCCAGCGTCAACCAAGGATGTATATTTTAATATTTTAATTAGAATGACTAAATGTCATGTTATTATGATATTTGTCCCAATCCTAACCACTGTAATGGTTAAGATTAATGCAAATATATCGTTACATTTTGTGGTTTTAATATTTAATAATTCTTGATACTGGTGTATACAGAGCTAATCTGGATCATCTTTTCATATACTGCAGGCTACTGTGTTTTATTTCATTTTCTATCTTGCAGTGGCAAAGCTAGACCTTTTTTGGGTGGGCTCAAGCCCACCCAGAAGTTTTACTTAGCCCACCCTATCGTTTCGGCCTCAAATCTAATATTCTACTGTTTTTTTTTTACACAAGCAATGAGAGGATGGATGTTGTACACTAATGAACAGGCTCAAATGGGCTAGTGAAATCGAGCGCAACCTTCCTGCAGGAATCTCTAACCTCTGATTGGTGGGTGAGCCTCTCCTGTTTGACAAAACCAAAAATGCAATTTCCAGCTGTGTTATAACATGACCTGGTAATAATAATAATAATCATTTTAAAACCTTGACATAATCTGTCAGATGACTATTAAATGACAAGGCGATTCTATCTATGCCTCTTCTTAAATTGCTTCATGTTTTTGTCGGCAGAGCCTTGTAAGGCTGCGTAGTACGATAAGCATGATAATGAGCAAGGAGCAGAAAAAGTTGACATGGGGGCTAATTTTTAGTTGAAAAAAAACACAGGCATTATTTTATCAGCTGAGGGCGTATTCCTTGCCATAACAACATGAGCTAATCAACAAGTACAACATGGTCTGATACTATGAAACTCAGGAGAACTCTGATTAAAGGTGTCAGGGGGGGCATGAGTGGCAGAGGGGACTTAGTGTCCTATTTATTTATTTATTTTAATAAGTTACTTCTTTTATTTTAAATAAACATAATACCAAGGGTCAGAAGTTTTACCAGAATTTTGATCTTACAAAGTCATGACAGAGGGCCTTGGTGTCTAGATTCATGATTGAAAGATGAATATATATTTTTTTTTAAAGGGAAGAAGCTGATGAAGCTGACAAGTCACCAATGTTTACTGTTTAAAAATATTTTTAATAAAAAAAAATAAAAAATTTTTTTAAAGCAAATCAATTGCTCTTGTTACTCTGTTTTGGGATTCACACAGACTTAGCAGTCTTGTTTAAATGTTAAAAATTGAGTTAATAAACTGAACCTCGAAATTGTTTTAAGTTGTTGCAGATGTAATCTCCGCTAATTTTATTAATCTAAATAAATAAATATTAGCAGGTTCTCAATAGTAGGCTATTTCAATTCAGGGAGGGCGTGAAAACCATCTCCTAGGGGGGGAATGACAGAAAATAATTGAGGATCACTGGTCTAGAAAATGTTGTAATTGTTGATTAGCTCACGTTGAAAATGTCCTCAACTGATAAAATAAGGCCAGCGGGTTTTTTTTAAACTGAAAATTAGCACCCTTTTTTTTTTGCATCAGAACAGCAAGATTTTTTGTCATCAGAAGTTTTATAAAAATGTATGGGTCCCTGAAAGTGAGACAACATAGTTTAGCGCTCCCGAAATAGTGATCTGTTTCTCATTTTATTCAGCTAGTACATGTTGTACCAACGTGTTTCAGTAACATATTCAGGAAAATATGGTCATTTTTGAGTGAAACTTACACAAAGGAAATTTAATATACCTCAAATTTGTTATTACAGTTCACATCCATTTGATTATTACATACAACAACATAGTAAGTAAGAAAATAAAGGTTGTTGAAAAAAAAATCTTGGACAGGATTTTTTATATACTCCATATACCCCTGTGGCTTCCTGAGGTTGAGCCACCCCAAAAGTCAGAACCTAGATTCGCCCCTGTGTGACAGCAAGAACCATGGATTTCGGAAGTCGCTTTGTGAAACGTTCACGTGATGAATCGTCATTACCTGCACGTTTCAAATCCACTCTGCAGCGCCACCACCATTTGCTCTCTGGTCGCTATGGTAGCGTTCAGCCTGAGACAAGCATCCCTCGCTTCGGCGGCGGTGAACTGGTATCTACCGGTTTCAGGGATCATGAAAACCCCAGCGATCCTTGCGCTAATGGGATCGGCTGGACGCATGAAAATATGTCAGGTGAGGTCATTGGATTTAAAAAAAAATTGAAAAATCTATAAATAGATAGTAATAGATAGTTAATAAGTAATTTCTTTCAGAAACTTTTATTTCAATATCTAATTTAATATAACCTAACAAATGACACTAAGTGAATATAAGTCAATAAACAATCCAATTAAAAAAGCTTTGAAACAAGGACGTTTGCTTAATGAAAGAAAGAAACATTTCCACATGCAAAGATTTTTTTTTAAAATTTAAGTAAACTACATAATGCAAATAATAGAATTACATTTCCATGTAGAACTATTTTCTACTATCTTGAGAAAAACATTGGGCATAGCCCCAAACATTTTATCATTATATTTTTGCAATCCATCCTGTTTCTTATCCAATATCCATAACCTGGTACTCACACACACCAAGAGACCAAGAGAAAATCCTGATTACATACCTTTTAATTGCCCTTGATTAAAAGCAATGTGGATGGATAGAGAGAGAAAAATCACTGGAGAGTAAAACCAAAGGTTTGCCATGACTCCAGATGAACCAGAAATATAACTGAAGAGAAGCAACTGGGAGGCTCGACAAAATAAATCAAGAGAAGACGACGACGACGCATGTGATGAGTGTGTTGAGAGGAAACAGGAAGTGAAGGTCAAATCTGCTTGATGCCCCTCTATCAGATCACCGTTGCTGGAGGTAGGACAGCCATAAAACTGCATCGAAAAATGTCAGTGGGAGGTCACATTGGTTTGCCATACGATGAAACCTGTATTTCACCTTTTAAATTCTACCAGTGATAAACGACTAAGGATTTCCTGCACCCTGGTAACCCTAGATTACGACCGACGAACAATTCGAAAGGATATTTTTATGGCTAAAAGTCTAGATAGTGTATCTAGCTTTGATGAACTTGACACCGATGAGCACCAATTTGTTTAGGGTCCATTCCCACACTTCCCCATGAATAAAATCCTGTGGAGCGATTTGGGGACATTGTTGAAAAACACTACACAGGAAGATAGCAGCCATTGAGGTGCGAGAACGTCCAACTCGCGGTTCATGATGGATTCCACTGCTCTGTTTAGTTTCTGCTTAGCAAGCATAGCTCCTCTGATGTCATAGCTGACAGAACTGGCCAGCGCCAGGAGGGAACCCTCTTCCTCCATTCTTCCGGCGCTCCCTTCCCCCCTCTGTCTCTCTCTCTGACTCTCTCTCTCTCTCTCCCTGGTTCCCTCTGTTGTTTTGTCATTTTCCCACCCAGTGATAATAACTTGTTCTTCCTGTCCGTCCCTATGTCCAGCCAGCCATCCATCTATCCATCGGTCTGTTGTTCCTCTGTCTGTCTGTTCCTCCATCCCCCTGTCTGTCTATCTATCTGGTCAGTGTTTGATACTGTTCCTGAGATCATAGTTTAATGCTACTATTAAAATGACACAATTCTCTCTCTCTCTCTCTCTCTCTCTCTCTCTCTCTCTCTCTCTCTCTCTCTCTCTCTCTCTCTCTCTCTCTCTCTCTCTCTCTCTCTCTCTCTCTCTCTCTCTCTCTCTCTCTCTCTCTCTCTCTCTCTCTCTCGTATTAGCCATAGTTTCCTGTTCTGTGCGACTATCTCCCTCTCTCTCACTATCTCTCATCGGTCAGTTTCCTCTTCTGTGCGACCGTAATGTTTCTTTCTCTCTTATTTCCTCCCCTCTATCCTCTTCCTCTCTATCCTCTTCCTCTTTATCTCCCAGGCAGACAGAGAGGTTAACTCATGCTGTATAGCGTTGCAGATTTACAACACCACCTACACAGAAACATGTTGTATGCCATTGCATGTCAAAACATCATACATGTAGGTATTCATCGTCCCAGAGCAGCACTGTAGAATACATTGGGTCAAACCAGGGTTGGACTGGGACAATGTCATTTTATCACACATATAGTATGTTTCTTCACATAAACCTTTAAACATACACATATTGCATTCCTCTCACCACATGAAATAGTCATCACCTCAGTAAAGAAATATATGAATTGAAAGATTACAATAAATTCAATGGCAAATATTGCAAATTAAACTAATTATTTCCTATAGGTTTACTTGTTTTTTGTGCTAAAATTCAAAGTATCTTATCTTTTTATTTACAATACAGCTTGATTCTGCATCTCTATTTACAGCTCATTAGTCCATGTCAATGTTTACTGTTGCTATGGCAGACTGCTGACATTAGCAGCTGTTAGCTAGTTTAGCCAAATCATCTGAACAATAATAACCCATAACATCTCAATTCGGCATATTTAAACAAAATCAACCAAAACTACCGACAGTCACAGCCCTTCAACTCTGGGATAATACGTTTTCACAAGTATGCCGTTAATAAGGTCACATCACATTGAATGTAAAAACGTTTTCTACTTTGTTTTGGACATGTCTCAAAATGTAGCCTAGCTAGCAGGCTAACTTTACTTAGCATATATGCCTCCCCTCGCTCGTCTCCCGGCGCAGCAGCACCTGCTGCGGACCGGACCGGCCCATATTGGGTTAACGGCCCCCCGGGGCGATGCCCGGCATGCCAGATGGCCAGTCCACCCCTGGGTCAAACCCAGCCTCACCCAGCCCCAGAGTCCAATCAGCCTAACTCGGGCCAGATGAGGCTGCTTAAACCAGCCATCATCTACACACACTCAGGTGCTCGATTCCTGTATGCTTCTCCGGGCCAAGAACACAAACCAACATAGACTCTTTGAGACTTTAATAGCAACGTCTTGTGTTGTCGAAGGTTTTCAACATGAAATTCTTACTCTATGATGGCACTGACCGATTAAAGCCAGCTGTTATTCATCCAACCCTCCACTCACTCTTGCATCTATCCATCGATCCATCCATTCATCCAACCATCAATCAATCAATCCTTTGTCAGTGAATACTTCCTGAACCAAATCATGACTGTTAGTCCATGGGCCTGAGCAAAATTTGGTAACACGAAAGGTGACAAAATCTCACTTGTTGGGAGAGTGGGGTAAAGTGAGATTTTTTACATTTTCTCCCCTCTAAGCAAGCTAAAATGACATCAGTAAAATGAACACATTTCTCATTAATTCAGGATGTTTCCTAAAATGGAAATTATCCGAATGTATTCAGGACGAAGGGCAGTGAAAATATGATTTTTTTTTTTAAAGTGATCTTGTGTCTCACTTTACCCCATTTTAGTAGTAAACTGAGTCAGACTAGATAAATCAAGGGGGTAAAGTGAATCAGCTGGGGGTAAACTGATCCACTTACTGTATCCACTCTAAAACTACCATAACACCACATGTAAGAGTTAGAATCCTGACAGCTAGCTTGACAACCACACATTCCAGAACTAATTTCAGACTAGTAACAGAATCATGGGGATTGGTCAATTAAGCACTTTTTTTTTTTTCTTCTAAACACTTGAAAGTAACTCTGAACAAAATCAAATACAACATAGTATAATTCAAAATGTTTTAATTAACAATCAAATGACGGATAGAACCAGATAGATTAGAACACAATCTGGGGGTCAGAACACAAAAAAGAAACAGCTAGAACAGCCTGGGACTCAGAACACAGGACTAGATCCACCTGGATTAGAACGTCAGCCTACTGTCCTACTCTACATTCCAGCCCTGAAGGTTACAGGGAAAGATGAGGATGCTCTCTCCGTGTGGTTCCTCCGGGCCTGTTTAGGTTGAGGCAGCTTCTTCACCACATCACTTTTATGAACATGTGCCAAATCATTTTCCTTTATAGCAAACGTGGGTCTCTCCCACTCTTTCGTGTTTCCCTGGATTCTTCTGAGAAATTGTGCAAGTATTTCGTCATCCTTCAGCCACTCAGTATCCGTCTGGTGCTCTCTAGTGTATCATGTGTAGCTTACCTGCTGTGGCTTTTGTACTGTAAAGACGCCCGTTTCATCCCCATTGTAAATCATGTGTGGAGGGAATGTATGCCTGCAGGGACGCGGGAAGTCAGTCCGAGGGGGGGGTGCTGAGAGAGAATCTATATAATGACGTCATAATAAATGCTGCGCAACATCCGTTGTTTACAGAGACGAGATGAGGGGTGACGTCACATTCAGGGATCCGCTCTGATAAACACTCTACTGGTGTGTAAAAAGAGTTCTGCCAACTAGCCACTGTTATTCACAAACGTTAGCAAATAAACAATGTGGAAATTAGAGTCAACTCGGCTGATACTGGGCTGAATTTCACACACTAACAACATGCCGACAAACTGTTGCGGTCCGGGATTATACACAGCGTTATAACAAGGATTCAAGAGGTTATTTCTAAAGGTTTACAAAGGAAAGTGACAATAATAGAAAGCCTTAATTTTCATCCAGACTTACGAGTTGTCTGATATGAGGAAGGTGACGATTTCTCCGTCAAGTGAACCGCCCGTCTTTGCTCTTTTTTTGCCAACCAGTTTACGTGCGGGATTCCAGAATCAAAACGATAACATTCAACGTGTCTATTAATATGTGTGGCATCCCGCCACGTGGTCCTCGGCCTGGACGGGCTCGGGGTACCGTGAAGGACGGGGTGTACCACCCCCACCCACCAGCCGGCGATGGAGAGCAGCCCTTTCGGCACCCCAATCAGGGTGATTGGGGGACACCTGGCCGAAAGCACGGGAGCCATTTTAAAAGGAGGCACAGCACTGCACAGCACGGGTCGGGTGCAGGAAGGAAGGGCTTGTGGCAGCAAGAGAGCCTAGAGGCCCACGGAGGCCCTAGAGACCGCGTCTCCGTCATTGTTGGTTTGATTTGAAGTGAGTGTTAATAAATGCCTGAAATGGCTTATACTTCACACCAAAGTGTCGTTTGTCCGTGGAACCCGGTCCAACCGAGGGCCGGGTCACCACATATGGCATCAACATTTTACACCAGTTTTAGAATGTTCACTACAACAGATGTTGAACACCAACATGCTTATGTAAAATCAGCATAGTACCGATAATATGATAAATATCATAAAAAGGGTGGATGTCAATAATTTTATGAAAAATCATGTTGTATGATAAAATTATACAACAAAAAAAAAGTATTGATTTGTTCAGAAAACTATCTCACTTGCAGTTACAGCCAGGGACCGCTGCAGCACCCTAAGCACCCCCACTTCCCGTGTCCCTGGGTAACACTGTTGTTTTTTTTGGTCGTCATGAAAAAAAACATAAGGGAAATAATAGAAACACACACATACATTTTGATGTCATGTATATCCTCTTTATTGATGATTGATTATTGTGTATTGTCATCGCCTCAGTGGTGCAGTGGGGTGCACTCTGCCTAAACCCCTGGAGACTGGGGTTCAAGTCCGGTTGATGACCTCTGTTGGAAGTGTCTTTTCTCTATTTCATGCGAATTATAAAGTCAAGTATAACCTTTGTGATGACTTTAACCGGTGTCTTGATGGTGCATTGTTAAGTTCGGAGGTTAACACTCTAAACAGCTTATGTTCCGATCCCTGCAAAATCGTCGACCCGGGTGCCACTGTCTTTTTTTATTGGTCAACATGGAAAAAACATGAGGGGTAACTGTTGTTTTTTATCGGCCGTCATGAAATAAATATAAGGGGAAAACACTGTCGATATTTATCAAATAAAACATAGGGGGTGACACTGTTGTTTTTCTTTGGTCGTCATGAAAAAAACCATAAGGGGTAACACTGTTGTTTTTTATTGGTCGTCATGAAAGAAAACATAAGGGGTAACACTGTTGTTTTTTATTGGTCGTCATGAAAAAAAACATAAGGGGTAACACTGTCGTTTTTATCAAATGAAACATGAGGGGTAACACTGTCGTTTTTATCAAATGAAACATAAGGGGTAACACTGTCGTTTTTCTTTGGTCGTCATGAAAAAAACCATAAGGGGTAACACTGTTGTTTTTTATTGGTCGTCATGAAAGAAAACATAAGGGGTAACACTGTTGTTTTTTATTGGTCGTCATGAAAAAAAACATAAGGGGTAACACTGTTGTCTTTGTCAAATAAAATATAAGGGGTAACACTGTCGTTTTTTATCAGTCATCATGAAAAAAACAAGGGGTAACACTGTCGTTTTTTTTCATGACGATCAATAAAAAACGACAGTGTTACCCCTTGTGGTTTTTTTCATGGCGACCAAAGAAAAACAACAGTGTTACCCCCTATGTTTTATTTGACAAATATCGACAGTGTTACCCCTTATGTTTATTTCATGACGACCAATAAAAAACAGCAGTCTTACCCCTTATGTTTTTTTTCATGACGACCAATAAAAACGACAGTGTTACCCCTTATGTTTTTTTTCATGACGGCCAATAAAAAACGACAGTGTAACACTGTCGTTTTTACCAAATGAAACATGAGGGGTGACACTGTCGTTTTTCTTTGGTAGTCACAAAAAAAACCATAAGGGGTAACACTGTTCCTTTTTTTATTGGTCGTCATGAAAAAAAACATAAGGGGTAACATTGTTGTTTTTTATTGGTCGTCATAAAAAAAAACATAAGGGGTAACCGTATTGTTTTTTATTGGTCGTCATGAAAAAAAACATAAAGGGAAATAATAGAAATACACGCATACATTTTAATGTCATGTATATCCTCTTTATTGATGATTGATTATTGTGTATTGTCATCGCCTCAGTGGTGCAGTGGGGTGCACTCTGCCTAAACCCCTGGAGACCGGGGTTCAAATCCGGTTAATGACCTCTGTTGGAAGTTTCTTATCTCTATTTCATGCGAATTATAAAGTCAAGTATAACCTTTGTGATGACTTTAACCGGTGCCTTGATGGTGCATTGTTAAGTTCGGAGGTTAACACTCTAAACAGCTCATGTTCCGATCCCTGCAAAAACGTCGACAGGGGTGCCACTGTTGTTTTTTATTGGTCAACATGGAAAAAACATGAGGGGTAACTCTGTCGTTTTTTATCGGCCGTCATGAAATAAATATAAGGGGAAAACACTGTCGATATTTATCAAATAAAACATAGGGGGTGACACTGTTGTTTTTCTTTGGTCGTCATGAAAAAAAACACAAGGGGTAACACTGTCGTTTTTATCAAATGAAACATGAGGGGTAACACTGTCGTTTTTAAAATAAAAAAAATAAGGGGTAACACTGTCGTTTTTCTTTGGTCGTCATGAAAAAAACCATAAGGGGTAACACTGTTGTTTTTTATTGGTCGTCATGAAAGGAAACATAAGGGGTAACACTGTTGTTTTTTATTGGTCGTCATGAAAGAAAACATAAGGGGTAACACTGTTGTTTTTTATTGGTCATCATGAAAAAAAACATAAGGGGTAACACTGTTGTCTTTGTCAAATAAAATATAAGGGGTAACACTGTCGTTTTTTATCAGTCATCAAGAAAAAAACAAGGGGTAACACTGTCGTTTTTTTTCATGACGACCAATAAAAAACGACAGTGCTACCCCTTATGTTTTTTTTCATGACGACCAATAAAAAACGACAGTGTAACACTGTCGTTTTTATCAAATGAAACATGAGGGGTGACACTGTCGTTTTTCTTTGGTAGTCACGAAAAAAACCATAAAACCACTGTTCCTTTTTTTATTGGTCGTCATGAAAAAAAACATAAGGGGTAACACTGTTCCTTTTTTTATTGGTCGTCATGAAAAAAAACATAAGGGGTAACACTGTTGTTTTTTATTGGTCGTCATGAATAAAAACATAAGGGGTAACACTGTTGTTTTTTATTGGTCGTCATGAATAAAAACATAAAGGGGATAACACTGTTGTTTTTTATTGGTCGTCATGAATAAAAACTATCGTTTTTATCAAATGAAACGTAAAAAAAACTGTCGTTTTTTATCTGTGGTCATGAAAAACCCATAAGGGGTAACACTGTTGAAAAGTATTGAATAAAACATAGGGGGTAACACCAGGGACGCGGGAAGTCAGTCCAAGGGCGGGGGGGTGCTGAGAGAGAGTCTGTATAATGACGTCATAATAAATGCTGCGCAACATTCAGGGCTCCGCTCTGATAAACACTCTACTGGTGTGTAAAAAGAGTTCTGCCAACTAGCCACTGTTATTCACAAACGTCAGCAAGTAAACAATGTGGAAATTAGAGTCAACTCGGCTGATACTGTGCTGAATTTCACACTATAACATGCCGACAAGCTGTTGCGGTCCGGGATTATACACAGCGTTATAACAAGGATTTAGGAGGTTATTTCTAAAGGTTTAAAAGGAGAGTGACAATAAAAGAAAGCCTTTATTTTCATCCAGAGTTACGAGTTGTCTGATATGAGGAAAGTGACGGTTTCTCCGTCAAGTTAACCGTCCGTCTTTGCTCTTTTTTTGCCAACCAGTTTACGTGCAGGATTCCAGAATCATAACGATAACATTCAACGTGTCTATTAATATGGCAGCAACATTTGACACCAGTTTTAGAATGTTCACTACAACAGATGTTGAACACCAACATGCTTATGTAAAATCAGCATAGTACGATATTCAGCGATCGACAGTTCTGCGTTGTGCGTCATAGCCTACGTCAGCCTACTCAGACAATGTTCTAAATAAATTGAAATGATAATATGATAAATATCATAAAAAGGGTGGATGTCAATAATTAAATGAAAAATCATGTTGTATGATAAAATTCAAAAAAAAAAAAAAAAAGTATTGATTTGTTCATAAAACCTTCTCAGTTGCAGTTACAGCCAGAGGCCGCCAGGGGGGGGGGTGCTGCAGCACCCTAAGCACCCCCACTTCCCGCGTCCCTGTATGCCTGTTAAAGAGGAGACGCAAGGGAAGAACCTTATCAGAATCAAAACCAAATCTTACAGGTATCACTAGCCCATCACTACAGCCAGATTGTCAAAGAACTCCCCGACTGCAGTTTTATTGAAGGCTGTAGCCCTTCCCAGGTATGTTGCCTCTGGACTTCGGACAGAGAGATGGCGACGTGCTAGGAAGCTGCCAAACCAATCTGCATGTTACGGCCCATGATAGGCGCTGAACAAGAATTAATGGACCAAGAGACGGTATTACCAAAAGCAGGGGTGTTTATTATCAACCAGTCAATTAATCCGAGGCCAAAAAAAAAAAGGCCAAAAAGGGCCAACAATCATGATCCCAACGCAGAGGATGATAAAGGTGAAATCACGGAAGGCGGTGGCGAAGCAAGGTGCCGGTTGCACGATCCTTCGGGTTTCAGGATGTGGAAGAGAGAGAGCGTGCTACCGCAGATGGATCTCCTGAAGTAGGGAGGTATCAGGTGCCTGCAATCACTCGTTAGCCTGTGACCACAGGGAGAAAGGGTGAAACAGAAATACCTGCCCCAGAAGGGGGTGCCAAAAACGAATACCAACTTAGTGTGACCCCCAGGGGTACTTGAATCTATAGTTTAGAGAATGATTAAACTAGACTATCAAACTATATCCAGGTGTGTCCAATGAAGGCACAGAAATGGGACTGATGCAATCAATAAACATTTATTATACAATAATCAATGAACATGCTGGTTAGCAACAAGTGCAAATAAAACCCATGCAGTTAGCAGCAAATGAAAATCAAACACTAAAACACTGAAACCAAATACTGTTCCCACAAGAGATGATGTAAAAATGCCCATGGGCCACACAAGAAAGATATAATAAACAAAACAAACAAAAGACAAAACAATTTGGGTTAAAGGGCTACCACTAGTCGGCCTTCCCCCTAGTCTCCCAATTAGCCCACGATACGGGTGGCAGATGTTTATAGCACTCGTAGGTTACATTCAAATAGATACAAGTAGACAAATTCAAGCTCCTCCTCCATCTCATCTGTGAATATTCTCTTCAGCTACTGCACCCCAGGCTACTGATTTTACTTCCCCTTTCTCTTTTTTCTTCATGAATCTTAGGAGGCTTAATTGACTTGTCAATATTTCGACCCCTGGCAGCTGCTCTTATAGACAACTTCCCTTCCTTGACCTCAGCGGCTGCACTCTGCATCTCCTCGAGGGGTGTTTTGCCCCAGGTTGTCTTCCTAATGTATTGCCTTGGCATGATGGCTTTTCTACAATGTTTATGTCATTAAAAATAAAAAATCTGCAATGTAATATTACATTAAAATATGCTTAAGACTAAACTTAACTTGTGCCTCATGGTGGGATGAGACACTGTCTCACTTTACCCCACAGCATTTGTCTCACTTTACCCCACCACCACCATTTTAGAAAAAACAACCTCTCTTAGTAATTCAGGCTCATCTTCAGCTAGCATCATCACATGGTTTTATATTTTGCTAGTTCATCAACATGTATGATAGAAGTGTTTCTACCTGAATCAATTTGCTTTCGCACAACAGTTGATTAAGTTGACAGCAAGAAAAATGTACTTTTACATTTTTTTGTGTGAAAAAAACATGCTTACCACAGCAACATGAGGTCCTCTCCTCCATGGCCAAGGGGAAATGGGAGGGGCTTGAAACTATGTTGTCCACTTGTTGTTTGTCCTATTCATTAGACTGCGTATGGACGTGCACTTGAGGAGAGAGAGCCGGGCCTGGCTCCATGCCCTTGATCAAACCGTTAGGTTCCTCCCTGGGCTGTGGTTACTCACAGCAGGATACAATACCACACGTGGCACATCCCTGGGCCGATTCAAAGAGATCAGGAGGACAATGCAGAAGGGCTGATGACCGGTCATGATCCAGTTCCCTTGCTGGATGCAGAGCCAATGTTTTATTACATTCCCAGTGTCCATTAGGAGAGAAGGGTTCCTGGAGTATGTTCACAACAAAGACTCACAGACAATTACAAACAGCCACTCAGGAAAGGTTTATGGGATCATACCACACCCGTTCTGCGTCACAGAGGTTGATTCGTCTTCCACTAAAGTGCCTCCAAGCCCACAGGATGAAATAGGTTGTACGAAGGACAATACCCAAGTGGGGCCTCTTGGGAGTGTGTTTGGGAGTGTCGTGTGTGCCTACATGCGTGTGTGTGTGTGTGTGTGTGTGTGTGTGTGTGTGTGTGTGTGGGTGTGTCATGATACTTGGTGTGAAAAACAGAAGTT
>NC_082390.1:3100148-3108587 GCF_031168955.1 Gadus macrocephalus | reverse complement strand
AGAGAGAGAGAGAGAGAGAGGGAGGGAGAGGGAGAAGGGGAGGGAGAGAGAGAGAGATTTATTTACTGAGGTGTATATAAATTAATATCAAAGCCTGTTATCTTAGCTAATGAATGACACATAAGTAAGCCATTACCACAGATTTACGATGGTATTTATTTTTTACTTTTCCACAATCTGTTTTTCATTTGACTCCAGGTTGGACGTGCTGATTTCCCACGTCGTACCGTCACATAGGCTAAGGTATAGGCCTGCGTTCTGCACAGGGAGAGCATCATTGGGTATAAGATCAGAGTTCACAGCTGCCTGCAACTCCCCTATCTGCGCGGAACAACACAAGCAGCACCGGATGCACAAGGGATCAGTGATCACCGGCGGTACGTTCATTATTTCGAAGGCAATTGAACCATTTGACAGTCATGCGATTCCAACTCGAGCCGATCCATCTATCCAGCCGAGCCACGGCAGGAGGTCACGGCGTGATCTTCTCGGGGGGGGGGGGGGGGGGGGGGAATGGGACGAGCCATGTGTCGCTGATGGTGGAAGCCAATTAGCATGTTTACGTCAGCAGCTGGCCGTCGTTCATTGTTGTGGTGCTACAGTATAGCTATTCAAAGCGGCACAATCGCACATTCATCACGCCATATTTGTGAACAATGGCCGTATGGTGGACATTCTTGTGTTCTTTTTTTGCCCCGGTTCAAAAGACAATATGGCAAGGGCTAAAACGGTCAATGAAAAGGGTGTCTGGTGTCTGCTAATGTCTCTCTTTCTAGCTTTTAGTCTACTGGCTTTTCTTCTGTTCTCTTTCTGTCCGCCGACATTGTTGCAGAAAAAAATGTCATTGTGATATATTTAAACTGCACTTCTTCAAACGTTACCAACTCCAACTGTTTATCACGTTTATCACATCTACTACATATATAACCCTGCACTACAAAAATGTCATAAAATATTTATATAAAGTAACTCAATGAATAAATAATGTGAGCCACATCAATGTATAACTTCCTTATATTATAATTTAAACCTCCCATCATCCATAATTGAGCTACAACTGTAAATCAAATAACAGTTATGACTATACCATACAGACCTCAACATTTTTCATCAGCTCAATATTATATTGTGGACATGGTTTATATCTGTATAATATTATCCACAGTTAACACTTTTAATCGTGGCATGACGCCAATCTCTGTCAAATCATGCTTTTACGTCTAAACAATTCAAAGGATTGGAAGCCCCTAAGGAAACTGAAAAAAATGAAAAAATGCAGCAGGAGCCAGACAGAGAGTTGATCTAATTACGAAGAACGTGAGCGATGTCCTCCCAGAAACGAGCCAGACGCATGGCCAGACCTCATTCATCATCCTAACATATTTGTATGGTGTTCACAGACCTCAACCTAAGTCAGTACCAGGTTAACCACATCAAACACATACCCGGTGAACGGTCCTTTTTCACTCTGTGGTCCTTTACTGACTTGTTTTTATAAGTAATTCTGTATGATACACAGACATACAGAGTACATCAACAGAGTGGGCTTTTTAAATAAAAGCTTGATATAATCTTTTTAACAAGGTAACAAAATACTCTTTAACAAAACTAGAATGGAGAGATTCAACCTGACTAAAACTATAAGCAGTCAAAGACTCTTTACTCGGGTAAAGAGCCTTGAGACATGTCAGTTTGACTCCTACTTATTTGTAATGGCCGCTTCACTTTCTGCCACAGGTGTACCGGGACCTGAGAGTTTGCAATGTCAATGTGTGATGGCAGCTGCTGTTTCCCTTAGAAATATCAACTTTTATGTCAGTCCCTTGACTTGCACGGTGCACATAAAGCCTATATTACAGGTCAGGCTTTATGTGCAAAGGGTTAGGGTCTCTGGGCTTGTTTGTGCTTATGAGACAGAGATGATTGCATGCCAATACTGACTACACACCACCGGGCCTTACTCTGTGAACCCCTGGCAAGTCCCACAGCTGCTGATTGACAATACACTTGATTCCACAGCAGTTGAATACATGTACTTTATTTATAACTCATATATGTTTTGTTTAAATTTATACAAAAATACACAATGCAGTAGAGTTTCACCCCAGCATATCAGCCAGGAAATAATGACATATTTTTTTTGTTTCTCTCTTTTTTGGCACCCAGACTGATTTTCTGCCTGGAGCCATTCAAAACCTCCCAGTGAAGTACAATGTATGCGGTCACTGCAGCTCGGAAGCACTGTTCAGAATGCAGATGACCTCTCTCTGCTCTTGTCTCTCAGAACATGGAGTGCACTGTCAGAGAGCAGGGGTCCGTCCTGGTGAGCGCAGGGCATCAGCCTCAGTTGTTCCCACTCCTCCGACACACATAATGGACATTGTCACTGACTTTGACGGACATGGGAGACTGTCTGCAGATTCCAAAAGCCTTGAGAAGCTGAGCACATCTTGTGTGTTTAGTCTTCTTATTCTCCTTCTTCCTTTTCCTCCTCTTCTTCTTCTCCTTCTCCTTCTTCTTCTTCGTCTCCTTTGTCTTCTTCTTCTTCTTCTTCTTCTTCTTCTTCTTCTTCTTCTTCTTCTTCTTCTTCTTCTTCTTCACAGTTTAAATCTGTTGCAGTTCATACGCTTTAACAGATTATGTAGAAACAACAACAAAAAAGAAAACTGTTGATGGTTTTGTGTGTATGTGTTTCTTGTTTGATATGTGCGCATGAGTGTGTGGCTATCCTGACCTGCCCAGTTCTTAAGATAGAAGCCATAATGTATGAACGGCTTATTTTGGCGCAAATCTGTGGAAAAATACGACAATTCTGAGCCTACATTGTGACAGTTGGTTTGTTCTGAAGGTTATTCAAGAAATAAATTTTTTTCAAAAACAGCAAACAACACTTTTCATACACCAAGTATTTTCAGAGATAGTCATGGTGAGCTATATTCATGGGTTCTATATGTGTTTGTGCTGAACACCAATTTATTATTTTATTACCTTGCTTTTTTTGTACGGCTACTAAATTTTGCAAAGTAAATGTATACCAGCAGAAAAATAAAAACGGTTCCCAATGGCAGATCTCTCAAATATATAGTTACCTAATCTGGAAACGGGTTGCTCTTATAAATCAAGGACACCAAACGCAGAGGGTTGTGTTTAGCAAGTGGTGGACATCTACCGCGGTTGTTGTCTGTGATTGTTACAATGTGCAGCAGTGTTTTGAGGAGAATCCAATGGGAAAAGACTACAAGGGCCTTTACCGTTTTGGACCGCCAGGAAACATTGAGAGGATTTGACAGTTCCACATGGAGCCAATCTAACCATTCAAATAAGGCACAAAACCAAACGCTTGGACAGGGTGCAGAGCAACAACGCAGTCATGTTTCACAAAGGATCAAATGTTTAAATCCCCATGATTTACGCTGCGCACACTCGACTCTCCAGTAATTCATTTGACAAACACTGTTCCTCTGCATGTGGCAAAACTTAGAACATATAAACCTCTGTGTTTCAGCCAAGGGTCTTGAGAAGTCATTTCCCATAAACACACAACACAAAATAAAGAACGTTTCCCCTTTCCGTTTCCAGACTCATAATGGATCTCAGACCAGGTCTCGTAGCACGCAGCCCTGCCAGGGTCTACTGTGCCTGATTCCAGAGGAATCTAGTATCTCTCTGGACCCCACACACTCCCTAATTGCTTGGCTTCATGGTTTAAAATGTGAGATGCAGACTGAACAGTGCAGACGCCTTGTTGAGAACTCTTTTTTCGATTTGCCCTTAGCATACATTTAGCCTGTAGCCAGCAACCCTTTATTTCGTTTTTCATTTCACATCTGCACTAAATAAGGCCTTTTCTCATACATATAATGTTTATATACTGTGGCAAAGATTCAGGAGTGATTTGGGGGATTTTTTAACGCATTACAACATACAAATTTCCGGGAATACGTGCCATGTGAGATGGGTGTTAAAGCACATCAAATTCTATTTGAAGTATCTGTCCACTAGCACTTGTGTGAGTCTGTGTACATTTTATGGTGCATGATTTCATTGTGCAAAATTGGAACTAAACAAAAGGTAGGTCTGGAGAGAAAGAGGAGGAAGCATGAGGAACAACATGGAGTGTGAACAACGCACTCTCAGCCAGTGAATGGGATTTGTTTTGGAATAAACTATTTTTCTCAATCTTTGAAAGCTTCCCAAACCGGTTTCCCAAAGCATCGGTCATCTAGCCTGGTTTTTGCTCTGATGCGCCGATTGGTTTCCTTTAAAAAACGATTATTCTCATATATGTCCCTTTCTCATATGCATGTAAGGTTTTGATGTACACATTTATTTTAGTTAATTTTCTTTATAGATAAAAAAACAAAACACCTTTTGTATACCTGCTCTTTGAGAGGTTCTGAACACTGCGTACCAGAGAAGGTCACGGCATAGCGTGAGAATGAAAGGTCGTCCTTTGAAGCCGTTGGGAACTCTCCCCTGATCCTCATCAGGGGAACGCGGTCATCGCCTCTCCTTCTTTTACAATTCAAATCGATATCAAAGCAGCACATTTTGCGTGGGTTCTCTCTCTATATAATCCAGTCCTATAACCCAATGACCCAAGTCCTACACTGACAAACACATCACGCCATACATGGAAATGTCTCTGGTAATGTAACGTTTGGGGCTTAGAATATCACAATTGCTTATAATTCATATCATTATGTATTTGTTTTATACATAACAAGAAACAATTTATAGATGCATACGTTGTCCTGTAAATGCGCATGTAGACAGATTCCTGATTAGCAGAGGCGGGATTGAAAACATTGCCCGTTGTCATATCCGTAGCAGCAATACGATGTTGCTAGAAATAAATAAATACATTACACAACCGTATGGGTACTTGGCTGATCCAGATACACTGCAAATACATCTTTGAACTACAATGTTCTAATCTTTAACATGACGTCCTCTGAGGGGCCCATGATGGGGTGAGGGTAGTGGTGGGGGTAGGGGGTGGATATCCAGGAGGGGTGATACTTAACAGGAAGGGGGACCAGAGGTAGAATTCATGCCTCATGAAAGAAATATGCAACAGTCAGAGCGTTGTGCAGACGGGATGCGCTCCGGAGGCAACGTTTGTGTTCTTGTCCTGTCGTTTTGATCCAAAGAGGTCTTGATACAGCAGGTGGAGATCAACGATTTTTTTTTTTTGCAGAGGACACAAAAAAACTGAAACAGAGAGAATCCGGGGGTGTTGTTGAAGGATGTCACACGTCAACGAAACAACCAAAAAAAAAAAAAAAAAAGAGGAATCCTTTCTGCAAAATTGGTATGGTCTTTTGAGTATGACTGGGTTAGTGTGTAGTCTTACAAGAAAGGCAAGCTTGTTCCAACATGAGCAGGCGTGATTTAACCAGGAGAAGAAAAAAAAAACAGCTGGGACAATAGTGCTGCCATTGTCACTTTTCAGAGAGCGGTCGACGGGGAGGAAGCGAATGCAGACGGTTGGCCAATGGAGCCGGCACCCAGGGATTCAGCCCTTCGTCGTCCGCGCGGCCCTCGTCTTCCTCCAACAACAGGAGAATCAAGTCGAAACCTATCGGGGGACGGAGCAGAAGCAAAAAACAACAGCCTCTTAGATCAGCGTGTCAACGGCAATCTGAGATCTGTGGGTGTGAAGGTGTGAAGTTATGCCTCACCACTGCCACTGGTGAAGACTTGTAAATCCCCGGATTACATCGTTTCAATGACGTTCAGCTTGCCTCTGTCATGAGAAACAGGGACAGTGTTAGATACTCCAGAATAGAGAAACAGGTGGATTGTCATGTTTTTTTTTCTGAGGATTGATGGGAGAAGCAAGGGCGCTGAAATTATTTGTGTGTGTGTGGGTGTGAGGTGCAAATTTCTCATAAGCACGTGAGGAATGCGGAGACATATTAGAATCCAGTGTACGGGGAAATCGCATACTTTTCTGCTATTTCGCCATCTAACCGTTGAGCGGTCTCTTGTGTCCCTGTGAAGAGTCCTCCGTCTTCATTATTCTGCTCCACATCGTCCCGCTTTTTTCTTGATCTGACCTGAATTTCGGGAGCGATCACAATTCCCAATGAGACCAACAGACAACACAAAGAAAAAAAAAAACGGAAAAAAGAAACAAGCACTGAAAAACCCGATTGTGTCTCCAAGATGTCTCAGGAAGTTTCAGTTTCAGCTAGAGGTCAAGGTTCAGCTCACCTTCCACACGATCAGGAATACAATGGCCGCCAGGGGAATGAAGAGGAGCGAGAGAAGGCTTCGCTCCACAGCTTCTGGCAGGAACCTCAGCGTGTCATTCCCTGTACATCACAACATCATGAGTCGCTGCGGGGTGCAATGCAGTCGTCTGTCGTCGCTGGCATCCAAGCATACCTCATCACCAACAGCAAGTCAGTCCATCCTCAGGCTCTCCACACATTTTTCTAACATCCGTTTTTGTCTCGGTGGCAACTTAAAAATGTAAGTGCTGTCTCGTTTGTGATCGTAACATTTAAATATCACAAATTGTTAACTTTTACCTTTTCAAGACACATTTATCAGTATATTTAATGTAGGAAATTGTACATAATTGCCTAATATATATACACTTTCATATACACTTTTACTTTACTTTACTAAAGTCACAGCTGACTTTGGAATCTGTATTTTGTCATAGATAATTAAAGTTAAATATAGTTATAAACCTAGAGTCATTCAAGTGACCTCCGCATGGAGGGCATGAATTGAAGCCGGACTAGCACTATAGGGAAATCCAATCCAGTCGACAACCACAAGAAAACAACGTCCAAAACACACGTAGCTTTACATACTCAACAGACACTTTCTTTGTCAGAGTCCCTTGGACATTTCAAGAGGAACTGGTTTTAAACAAACATCTTGTTTCGACAGGCTTTGTATCAGTTTAGCTTTGTGATCCGACTGTGACACCCGGTCGGTGACTCAATTGAATCCAGTTTTTTAGTTAAGCCGTCGTCACAAAGTTAACTAACTTTGTGACGACGGTTAAAAAAAGTTGCTAAAATTATAGGGTTTATTTTATTTGATTTGTTGCTATTATTCTTGCTATTAATGTTAGAACTTCCCCTCTAAAGGAAGATAATGCAGTGCTTACATGACTTGCAGTCCTTGGATGTGGGATCGCAGTCACCTTTAGGATTGAACGAAGCGCTTGATTCTGGAAGACAAGAGGGAGAACACAGAGCGAATGAGACGTTGTTTCAAAACCGACACCAGCGGACCAATCAACAAGCAGCCAATCAATCGGTCAACGGTACAAAAAATATCAAAAAGGGGTGGAGTGTTTACTCGGCAAAGGATGAAAATGGGCCTTTGTGGGGGACGCCACAGGAGTCACCTCACTGTCTCCTATACCCCCCGCCCCCTCCCCACCCACCCGCCCCCTCCCCTCTCCCCCCCTCTCCCCCCCACATAAAAGATGTGATGTGAATGCAGGGGGCTGAAGAAAAGCGCAGTGCTTGGGAAGATTGGGAGATTGCGGGGTAATCAACACGTATACAAGCGCTCTGGGTGAGCTCCTTTCTTCCTTTCAGTCTGCGCTACCTCAGGACATCTCCCTTTGGTGCCGTGACTCAGCCAGGCCAACAAAAGCACCATCCAAGCACCATGCCGTTTCAGGGCCATTGTCTTGCAAAGTTCTTGTCAAAGAAAAGAAAATGGCCACCTTGTTGGACAACAAAGCATTAAAACCCGGTCCTCTAGAGAGCTGCTCTAAAAAAAAAGAAAAAGGGACAGAACCAGGGCCTTTTTTAGCGGGCCTGCCACATTCACAGTCGGTTCTCAAAGCTTAAGCGTTGGAGAGCCGAGGGTTGTGCGTTTGAAACCCTAGGAAGAGCTCAGTACAGGGTCCCTAACTCTGGTAGCGTCATGAGTAACGAGTCGAGCCGGAGAAATGGGAGCTGACACCGCGAGAAATAAAAACGACGTCTTCGTAAAAAGTAAAACAGAATACGTCAGATGGAATAAAATAATAAAAGTCAACAAATTCAGCTCTGATAGACGCAGGGAATGAGCAGATAGAAGTGAGGATGAGCGCCAGGAGGAGGGTGTGTGAGCATTCACCTGTAGCGTACGGTGTGGACGTCTCCTGTGCTGCGCTGGGACAGGGCGGAGGGTCACAGTCGGCTGAATCGTCTGGGAACTGAGCCTCCATGAGGAAGTCCTTCACAAAGTTAAAGTATCGCGCAGTCGGCCACTTCTCTTTCCTGTAGTGGCACTCAAAGTCATACATCGTCATCTCCTGTGGAAGGGACAAACACGCGGGTTTGGTCAGTTGACATGGCGACAAACGTGAAATGTACGTTTGGCTACCCTAAATATGAATTGTACAACAAACAGTCAGTATTGCACAGACTACAGTACTCATAATGATAGGTAGCTGTATGATCTATTAGTATCTGT
>NC_082390.1:3087648-3095148 GCF_031168955.1 Gadus macrocephalus | reverse complement strand
GGTCATGGATCTTCACACTTCTGTTAAGAAACTTATACCGTCTCTGGCTCATCCATCCTCGGAAGCACTCCCTGATGACCTCTTCCAGAACCTCATCTGTCCCCCTCTTTCCCCAACCCACACACAAGCACACACACAAATTCACACACTCATATGCACACAAGCACACACACACACACACACACACACACACACACACACAGACACACACACACACACACACACACACACACATAATACAGGCGTCCCCCCCCGTTCTTTTTTTATTGAATAATATTGTTGAGGAAGTTGTGTCCAGGGATGTACAAACATCAGAAAGACACACACACACACACACACACACACACACACACACACACACACACACACACACACACACACACACACACACACACAGATCCAACAGCGATTTCTGGACCTGATTGAGTGGCTTGTGTGATCTCTGTCCTGAGATCACAGTCCCCGTATAGAGCAGGGGTCTCTCTCATGCTCAGCAGGATGAGGCAGTGATGAAAGCCATCTGTGTGGCTGTTAGTCAGCCCCTCTGTGCTTTATTGGACAGCTTTATTGGACCTCATAGTACACAGCCACCGCAGGCTACCTGCTTCATAGCGTTGTCTGTGGCAATCTCCGTTGGTTGCCAGGTTATCCCTAGGCCAATAATGGTTAGAATGTTATTGTTTGGGAACACTGGAGCGATCATCAATAAACCCCTTGGTTCACCAGTCAGAAGCTCAAGCCCAACTCTGATACATGAGGGGCTGTTTATTCCCGTTGAGGTGTTAATCGGACCGCCATTGCGGTCCGATTTGATGTTTACATCCTGAATCACACTTCAGTTTTCAAACTAAGAAAAGATCTTGAGGAAATTCCCTCCTTCCTCCCTAGGGTGGCTGCAGAATAATGCCATCATTTCCTGCCTTGGATAACTGTGAACAACAGTGAACAACGTTGGGAAAGCATCTACGAACAAATTGTTGTATTGGTATAGGCCACACAAACAAAATATTTGTGAGACAAACAGTTAACCTGCACTGCCTACGGTTAATGAACCTTAAGTGTACTTAATTAAAACGACAGGGAACAATCCATCACAACCATGGTTTAAACACACACGCACACACACACGCTATCACAGGCAGGTTCAAGTATGGTGACACTGGCTACTATGTACGGCAGTGCGAGATCTGTCCAAATATTTGAGGTCTATTTTAGAGAGATGCGTATGATTTGACACAGAAGCACAAAATTCCTCTCTCGAAAGGGGTCTCAATCATTGGACTACAAGCCGTAACACATACTTTAGGGAGAAACTGCAGTTTCTTTTCAAGCGGAACATAACGTCTTTTTTTTGGCAGCTGAGCTCGAGGCCTATGCATATTTATGTTGAGTGACAACTGAACTTAAATGCCCTTACACCATGCTTTGGCTGTAACCGACAAGCATCAAGACAGCCAATGTATCCTTACTACCTATACTATACCACATACATAAAGCTGGCACGCTGGTTTCGCATTAGCGATTGCAGGTGTGTAACTATGGTGTGCAGCTTGGTCTGTAATTGCCCAAAGTATAGTTCCGCAATGCAAGATGCCGGTTATAAAATACAGATGGGCTAGTCAACCTTCAGCCCTTACTTCAACCCTTGAATACACTATCGCGCCATGGAGCAAGGCTGTCCTTCACCCCTATAGGCTGGTGGGGCAGCCCCTCGCTGCTCTTGTGCAGTCTGGCTAAGGTATGCTGGGGGTTGTAGGCTGAACGCTAGATTGATCATTGCTCCAGTGTACGGACCGTCTCGTCCCACGTTGCATTTTCTTGTTAGAAGTTTTTCTTTTTTTTGTGGGATTATTCTTGTGTCCAACAGACCTGCTTGAGTTTAAATATATGTAAACATTTGAGAAAATCACATTTGCACATGGCCCCATTGATTGTCATTTATATGCAATGGGATTTAAACAACGGTGAACACACGGACCGCAAATCTAAAATAAATCCTCATGAGGGAAATAGGACATCTGGTGTATTCAAAGATCAGACGAATTTTGGATGTGCCGTTATGTTAGCCAATATGCTCTTTCCAAATTCCAAGACACAAGACTTTGGTCCCTATAATAAACACTGAATAAAATGAAATCGGATAACGGCTTAGAGCAAAGCGGAAACATAAAGCGAAGCATTGTGATCTTGTTTGGCCGTTTCCCTTCGTTCTGTGGTAGGTAGTTATCTATGTGGTAAGCAGCAGCCACCCATAAAGTCAGGAAAGCTTCACAAACGAGTTGTTTCTTTAAACTTAGGGTTAGGGTTAGTACCACATAATCACGTGGTCGCCGTGGTGATGTCTCTGCGATCTCGCTCGGCTTGTGGTGCTCGACGCATGTTTGTTTTGGCAGTTGGGATGTGCGGTGCGGCGTGAGACACGGGGCTGAGACCTGTCGGTACGAGGGGCCTTCCCCCGTCTGTGGTGTGCTCAGCGGCAGCATCGTGCACCTGAACCGAGGGCTCAGAGAAAACATTGTTTTTCTCCGGTCACGCAGATTAGGGCTGCTGGATTATGGAAAAAAAAATATAATTATAGGCCTAATCACGATTATTTTGGTCAATAATGAAATCACGATTATTCAAACGATTATTTTTGAGTTTGATAACATGATTTATTTATTCAGCATGTCTCTCACAAAAAACACTTTGTAACTGAGAACTTTGCAATGTTGCCTTAAAAAAATACAAAAAATGGTAAAAATAAATAAATTCAAACCTAAAATAGTGTACAGAGATGTATCCAGCTGTTCTTTCTATAAAACATTTATTAAAAAATATGAATAGAGATAAATATTCATATTCGTTTTTGATTGTTTGAAGCTAAAATCGAAATCGCGATCAAAATTCGATTAATCGCCCAGCCCTACAGAGAGTAATGCGACCTTGACCGACAGGCCACTCAAACACATGCAAAATAATTTGCGCATTAGCACGAATGAAACGAGGATCTGCAGGAGACGAGTGTCTGTGCTGGGTGGGGGTGGTGGTGTCGGAGGGGGGTTGTTCAAATTGGTTAATCTCCAATTGGTGTTGAAATCGACAATAGGTTTTCCTTTCACCGTTCACTCTACTTCGGTGTCTTAACATTAACGCGCGGGAGTGGATCGCCTTCCCCCGAGCGACGGACAACCGTGCGAGGGGGGGGGTCGAGTCGAAGCAGGAAAAGGAAGCCATTACGCCGCGGTGAGATCAGGGAAGAGACTGCGGGCCGCTTTCTGTGCGTCCGAATCGAATTAGCATCTGAAAACGCTCCCAAGGACTCAGGTGCACTTAGAGGGAACAAGTTCAGGCTAACAAAATTAACCCGTGGCTAACGGCACGGGGGAAGGGCGTCACGGACCATTAATCCAGACCATGTGGAATCAAAGCAGTACTTGGCGGCTATAGCAAGCAGCACTTTAGATCATTAAGGTCTGAACTAGCTCCGGAACGGGGTAGGGGGGGGGGGGGGGGGTCTTCTTGGTTGGCTGTTTTAGAATCCTCCGAATGCGTAGGTAAAACAAAATATTCCCAACATAAAACGTTGGAGTATGACACTTAATACACTTTCCAGCTCTGTGGATTCCAATGAAACAATACAAGAGAATGAACCTGTATTTAAAGGGTTAGGGTGTCAATGAAATGAGGAGTGGTTCTTTATAGCTAGGGTGGGCAATTGTTTTTGTCATATTTGTTGGAAATATATTTTCCTCCCGAGAGCAATCATTAATTAATTAATTAATTAATTAATTCAAATGCTCTGACAAAACAGTAGATAATCTGGTATATGTGGCTGTCCAAGGGCTTTGATAAACCTGTTCGATAGTTTGATTTGGCCCGAATAAAATTATGGAATGGCCTACCTCCCTGTCTACCTACCTACCAGCCTGCCTGCACGCACTATTTAATAACTGTTTAGTCATTGTTTCTAACGTTGTAATACTCTACTTGTTATAGGCCTACTTTAACCCGTCAACTGCATGCTGGGAGACTCTCTACTGTAAAGAAGAGTTAACTATTCAACATCACTTATCAAACAAGGTAATACGAATGAAACATAACAGCAACCGTGTACATTCGGGTAAACATTTTGTCTCAGAGTCTAAAGCGTCACAGCACAGAGATGGCCAAGTCATGGATAAAGACCTTTTCTACCTCCAGACGCACCTTCATCAAATATCTGGCACCATCAAATGTTCAAATGATGATCGATTTATGCAAGTTATGTTTCTGTTTGACACTCAAATCTTGTTTGTTGCATACTTTCACTTAAATTAGATTAACATAATTAACCAATTAGGCAATTAATAACACTAATATATACTAAATCTAAATGAGCCCATTATCTATCTAGAGAGCAGGTCCTCTTCCAGGGGTCCCCCTTTCTTACTTGTTTGCTATGACCAATAGTTTTACTGCCTAATAAATCAATGCAATTTATAAATCCATCAAGGAACATAACTTGACAGTTTGCTACACGATGCTGCTCCTAGCTTAACCTTTTACCTGATCTCCTTCTATAATACAGATGTCTTTTGTAATTTTAGATTCCCTTCTCGAATCTCTGCCATGAGGAAATGGCAGACAACGTGTAATCAGTACATTCCTTCTCTTTCATTCTTTCCAATGAATCCATCAAGGAAATATTCCACACATTGATAACAAGTGTGAGAAAAGTTGAGTTAGACAAGCTGGTGTGCCAAAACAGTTTCCTGGTTCACTGAAGGTAAAACCCAGTAGACGAGACGCCTAAAATGAAAGTTATTTACTGTGTGACTACACACTAGACAATTTTTCAAATGTAGAAAACGTGAGAGGCAACAGACCTAACGATAGATTAAGATACATTGAATTGTTTTGGTAGTTTGGTATGCGTAAGGAAATAATTTGGCGACACTGCACAGCGCACACTAACAGATTCCACGCACAATGGGCCAGGAATCTGAAGTCTTGGAACAAGTCTTGAATTGAATTGAATTCAAGACTTTGAATAGATTGAATGTGGTTATTGCTACGCATTGGTCCATGTCCTTGAACCTGGGTTAGAAATCCACACGTTCGTCTTATAAACAGTACATTCATACAACCAAGTCCACTTACAACAATCCCATTGAGGGACGCCTGATCATCGGCTTAACCCTTTCCCTAACGGCTGGAATTTCCAAAATAAAGAATTGTTGTAGTAAAAACAAAGGTCTGAGTGTGGTAGTGAGGGAATCTAATGCATCTTCCACGCCTGCTGGGTTCAGGTCTCAGGGTAGTCAACTTTGCAGCGTTTTCCCTTGAGTTGCATGGAAGTTCAGATGTGTGGGACAGCACCCATGACAGTGTTAGGGTGAGGCGTGAGGGGTAGGGTCAGCTACAAGTTCAAGTATCACTTTGTTTACATTATATATTCGATGTATAATATAATTATTTATGTCTTCCACTTCCTTTGTTCTATAAAGAATCTGTCTATCTTGATTTATTGCATACAATACATGTATAGAAAGTTATAGCACAGCAAAAAAACATTGTGCACAATTCCACATCATTGGTACTTCCATCATTGGAGTATTAACAGAGAAACTTTACTCCAAATCCTAACAAATTAAAAAAGGATTGAGGTGTCTGAAATCTGTAGGCTTCTCCAAATCAACAGCCTAACAAACACAACGCACGCTGCGGGAAGCTCATTGGCTCAAGTTTACCCCCCAAAACGGGGGACAAGCCATGGACGCCCACGACGCAGAAAGATGAGTTGGATCTGTAAATGTTTTGACAGGCCAACTTTTCTTTTTTTAAATGTTGAATACGTTCTGCCCACACAAACACAGACACATGGCCCTCACGCATGATTCACACTGCAATTTGTCGCCTGTCGCGCGCCTCAGAAATGTTAAAGCTTTGCAGGGAGAGTGCACACGGAAAGTGAGGGTCAACCCCAGCGTTAGGGCCAAATAGCGGCTCAATAAATGCCATGGCCGGGCGAGCACTGTCTGTGAACTACGAAACAACGTTGTCAACAACGCCCGCTCAAGACACAGCCCATCCACACATGCTCCTGTACTTGTAGCCGACAGAACCAATCCTGTGCCTTGTCTCAGAGAAGCCAGCTTGACTTTACTTGACGGAAAGACAGCAGAATATGAGGACGGAGAGGAATTGACGCTCACACAAACAAACATGGATGAACATACACACTCTCGCCACCTGCTTTTTGCTACTATGTGGTGCAGTTCTTTTGGGGGGGGGGGGGGTTCGTGACCAAATTGGGTCTGCCCTCACTATTCCGATCACGTCGAAGATTATTTGACTGATAATTGTATTGATAACTGAGCATTAACATTGTCACTCTGAATATGTCATTTGATCTTGTTATGCGGACTACAGATGACAAATTGTGAGCTACTGCAAAAATGTCCCATAACACACACAAACACAGAAACAGTTCATGCAACACATCGGCCAATGTACTTGAACATCGTTCAGAAGACTACACTGTTGTTATACAAACGGTACATTCATACAACCATTGCCCTATGTTTTCTTCCAACAATCCCTTTGAGTGACACCCAATCATCTCCAAAATAAAGACTTGTTTCCGTAAAAAACAAAGGTTTAAGTGTGGTAGTGGGGAAATCGAATGCATTATTCACGCCTTGATTGGTTTAGGACTTGTTAAGAGTCAGCTGTGCAATGTTTTCTTGGATTTGGATTTTTTTCCTTGGATTTTCCGATGTATGGGACAGCACCCATGATCACCTGAAGCATTTGCATGATGACTCTCAGCACCATCGATTATTTTTTCTATAAATATAATTACTATAGGGTGAAGATACCATAAATAACCTTTTAAGGTCATTTGTGAGAAAACGTCATCGGTTTTTCTAAATAAACTACACAAGAAATCAATCGTACCCTTAATTAATATTTAAAAAAAGCCATGCACACACACACACACACACACACACACACACACACACACACACACACACACACACACAGCTGCTGGATAAGCCACTGAATGTGCATGTAGTTTAAGTAGCTTCTCTGACGAAGCTTGCTCAAGGTTGATGTGGATTAAGTAGCTTTACGGAATAAGATGGCGACAAATAATCCAAACCAATCACTTCACTATTAACTTTGTCAACGAGCCTAACTTTGTCAATAATTGTTCCTTGGTGATCCACATAGAAAGGAGCACATATTTTATCAAAGGGTTTTGTTCTCCATCTTAATGTTGGTGAAAACTAGGCATACCAGTATTTGGTGATTTATCTGAAATCTGGAATCCAGCATCTGCAAGATATCCAAAACCATTAATTCTTGCATCAGCAGATAAACACTCCAGAACCATATTATGGCTAGATAGAAGCCATCATCTTGGTCCTAGAAGATGATAGAATAACTATTACAACTTGTTTAACAGATCACCAGCCAAACTTCAAGTCCACTGTCAAACAGCTCAACGACAATACACAAATCAAATAATTTCTT
>NC_082390.1:3050148-3082648 GCF_031168955.1 Gadus macrocephalus | reverse complement strand
AAAAGTGTTCCTCACTTTAGATCCGAGGCATATACCATACGTGGGGGTAGGCGATGCACAAGGCATCACAACCCACGTCCCCACAAACACGTCTAAAGCCGCCGATAATCCTGAAAAGTCTGAGAGACAGGTCGGTACACCATGCCCCGTTTATGCAGCGTTATTGTTGAAGTACAAACCACACAGCAGAGGATGCTTGTTCATATATGATGTTTTCCTCCAGTCGAATGATATGGATCCTTCTATCGGATTGCAGGGAAAGTGTCTCCCACTTGTAGGCTATGGCTTACACGTTTTCATCAGACATGTACAGTAGTCCATGTAGTCCCTATCAGTGTTTAGGACCAATGCTCAAAGACGAACGCTCCCCCATTAAATTCCACTTCAAAGCGCGTATATTGTCGTATAAACACTTAAAATCCAACAACACACAAACATACAAACATAGATCAACGGCCGTCCACAACAGACAAGACCGCTGCTGCTGCGGCAGGTGAGAGCAAAAGGCAGAGAGTAAATTGTTCATCCTCACGGTCGTTCACTTACTTTTGACTTCTTCATATGGAACGGGAGGAGTAAATCCACAGTATGCGAAAGCCTATTTTATTTTACTTCTACGGTGAGGAAAGAGGCTCTCGTCATCCCGCGTGCACATATCCAACGCCTAAGTTAGTAATCCGAGCAGAAAAAAAAATCACCCCGAAATGTTTTTTTGCAACTGCTGGCTACTGCTGATGGTTATCCGGAGACCGTGGGCTATACAGCTATTAACATTGGATTCTTGCGCACACACACACATACACACATGCGCACACACCGCACTCACCACCACGTCTGGAGACGCAATGAAACACAGGTCAGCGCGAAGAAGTTTGAGATGCGTTTTAGGACGGCCCTTTATTTGAGTGCGTAACGAGCTGCTTGAAGTGCCGCCCTCTTCGGGCTCTTCCTGCAGCCGCCTACACTGTATCACTGACGGCAGCAGCGACCGGCTGCTCCAACCTCATTGTCTTCTGCATTCTGTTTGAATTGGAGCTCTAGCTCTAGTTTCAAAAGTGTGCTAGTGTCTTCTGGCACTGACCCGGACCCGCACACAAATAAGGTTTCCTTTCGCTTTTTAAAAAAAATCACTTTCCTTTAATTTCTTTTACTTTCTATCGCTTGCCCAGCCTGAAGAGCGTTTTCCTTGAATCATTTGCCAAATATGCAAGGTGTGTCACGGAATATGGACTGTGGAATGACTTCGATGCATTACAGTAGAAATTGGGTCTGCGCGCCAAGGGCTTCCTTAAACACTTGGTCTTTCCTGTAGGTCTAACACTCTTAATATCTCAGAAGGTACTGCTTTATATTTTATATATGTATTCATGTAACTCACATCCTTCTTTTCACTATAAATATAAGGGTCATTAACTTACTTTGTAATATTCTCCATTGGCATAGGGACTTTGCATTACTCTTACACATTTCTGTGTGAGCAAACAATCACTTACTTTCAATAAAGATATGGCACAATACCTTTATTGGTGCCATACCTTTCATTATGCAACTCAACCGACACATTCCATACGAAGAAATCTGTTTCAAAGTAAATTCCCTGCATTCTACTAGAAGGCTGGGTGTACTAGAATGCGGTTAGGGTGTGAATAACAAAATACAGGCATTCAATATATATATATAATTTTTTTTGCAAAATAAATAAATATATTTCCACAAAAGTCAATTGACATTTGGTACCTTTTATTTTTCTTTGGAACAACTTTATTCTAAAGCGTGTAGGTCACGCTAGCAGTATTTGATAGAGTTCTGTCTGTGTTAAGGCGTAATCTTGACGCCGCAGGTACTTTGGTTTTGGGGCTAGGCAGCCCGTGTTTTATTTAGAGATACAAGGTAAACAGACTTGCACTCAGGAGGTGTTTCAGGTAGCATCTCTCTGACACAGGTAAACCTTGAGTCTACATTGGTATGGGCGGAATGGTAAAGAAGCCGCGCCTACAGGGTCTGATTTATCTCGGATAAATCTTCAGTCTATGACAGACCCTATAGGTCTGGCTTACGCCTCTATGGTCTGATTTATCTCAGAACCATAAAACTTTATAATGGGTTGTCTTGGCCACACACTAGTCAGAACTTGTGTTAGCACTACAAATGTGTGGTCCGATGAGGTCATAATGTTAGCCGTCGTGTTGTCTAATGTGGTAATAGAACAAATTAATTGCAATTTAATTGCATTAATCGCAACATGCGGGTGTCGACTCTCATTGCCTTGTGCTATGAATGGATTGGTAACTTCATCCAACTATTAGCCTACGGGCAACAATCCCTGTCCCACCATACTGCTTTATGATTGGATAGTAACTGAAGTAACTGAGTAACTGTAATGAAATGCAACACTTCTCCCTGGCGGTTAACAGGGAGGGAGGGATTTTTTTGGGGTTGTTTTGTTTCTGCTCTCTCTCTCACTTAGCAACTCTCTCGCTATACCTACAGCATCAAACAAACCAACACACCAAAGAGCACACAAGCCATAGATACACGCACACACACACACACACACACACACACACACACACACACACACACACACACACACACACACACACACACACGCACACGCACACACACACTTCAGATGGTTTGAGTGAAAGCTGAGCATTTCCTTTTTTCCTGCATGGAAATTCATAAGAATACCAACCTTCCCCTTTTGGCTTACTGCCAAATACTCTTAACATTACATTCTTACACTCTTCCCTCTATATTCCTGGTTGGCAACCTGGTGGACAACCTTGAATCCCATTCCTATAGAATTCTCCTCTCTTTAACTCTGAAGGAACGGCAAATGCAATTGCAGAAGAGTTTCGGAGCACTTTCAGGTTCATTTATACACGATAAATCCATCTGCAGGTCATATCAATAGTACTGCAGCCCATGCATGACTCACTGTACATTTATGAAAGGATAACATGTTTAATTGGTGTGCTAAAAGCATATTAATCATTGATCTGAGGCCGATAAACAGGAATAGCTTGTTTAACCAGGCAGAGCCGGACATAAGGAAAGCCATAAACTGCCACTCCCATGCTTAAGCATTGACAGTCTAAACTACAATTCGGCATAATAATAGGCATACAACCGGCAATTGATCCTCTGCCAAATATTCGTTAGACCAGTTCCCCTCCGGTCCTCTCCCCCCTCAACACCTTTATAATTCAAGATTTATTTTTGGAAGATGCGACCAAGTAGGACAATCATCTCTGCTTACAGTCCAAAGAAATTGAGAATATGTGTCATGCAACAGAAAGGACTTGAGTCACCTTGCAGAGTTGCTACGTCAAATGAAGCACAATTGGCTAACAGTAAACACAAACTCCGCTGGCAGTTGTAAGCTGTATCCTCAAAGTTCTCCGTTTTTTGACACCATGTATATTGGCTGCTGTAGAAATACACTTATTACATCCTGTTCGGAAATCTTCATCTAATCACACAAA
Organism: Gadus macrocephalus; assembly: GCF_031168955.1. Lineage (NCBI taxonomy): Eukaryota > Metazoa > Chordata > Actinopteri > Gadiformes > Gadidae > Gadus > Gadus macrocephalus. Next base: position 3,079,160 of record NC_082390.1, on the reverse strand, counting down.
TTAGTTTACTTCAGTAGAATAGAATAGAATATATAATACCCTTGCAGTTTGGGTTTCCGACCCTGGCTTTGCGCCAGATTCCCCCAAAAGTTCTGCTATAACATAATAGGACTAATGGATCCCACATCAGGTAGAATGGAGAACTTCAGACATTAATCTTAACACTTTAGATTAACGTCTGACGGCAGACTTTAGAACAGGGTTATTTATTTCCCGGATTTGAGGGCTCACGTTACAGACAATTGGTCTCGACTGGAAATAACCTGTGGCTGACAATAGATAGGAAGGAACTAAAAATACTTAGCCAAAAGGTCATATGTCTGTCAATTATATTTTCATGGCTTCAATCTTTCAAAAAACTGAAAGAAGCAAATGATTAATAGGCAAGACCTCTGACTTGAGTCCACTCCTGCTTTAGAAGAGATAACAGGACCTGTTTGCATAAGCAACGATGCCAAGGTGGTTTGCAACGATTGCAATACTCTCATACATCTCTCCGCAACGTAGGAGATGTATTGCTCAGCTGTAGTCCACATCTGTCTGGTCTGGCAGGCAGCTGTGGACTAAGGTGCTTGTGAAAAACTATGTAATATGAGCTGATTCTCAGATGTTGAAAGGCTGGTAACTCATGGAAGAATCCTTAGTTGTAAGCAGCTGATCCAGGGATTTGGAGTGGCTATAGAGAGGATCAATTGAACCAGGAATTCTTACACACTGAGATTCTCCTGAGGTTCTCCATAAAGGACTAGTGCCAATGTGCCCAAAGCGTTCCTCATCCAATAAATCTAAATGACGGCTTGGTATTTATATTCTTCACATACACAATTTGAATAGTCGTCAGACAATTCTCTCTCTTATTTTGAATGATCTTGGAAGGGTTTCTGGGTATTTAGATTTAATCGACGCACAGAGATAATTCGTATTGGCTTGTAGTTCAAACAAAGGCCTGAATATTTGGCCCACATTTTGGCATGTTTAGTCAAAACAGATTGTTGAATCTCCTGCTTTTGCCTCAAACATACCAACCTACATGATTAATCGATAGTACATAGTAATACTTTTTGATACTACATTGATAACGCAGGGCTCCCAAGTTTTGAACTGAGTTCAGGTTGGGATTTATTCGGTGACTAATGTATGATAATGTGCTTTATTGGCCATTAAAAACACTAATATGCAGACACAACACTGCCTCAAAAGGCTTGGCCTAGGCAACACCAGCAGAGGAATATACTTTTCCCTGGACTTTTGAATGTTGCAAACTTGCAAAATCATAATTATTATTATTTATGTAGCATTCAGTCCAATGCTTCAAATATATCTGTGGTATTCAGTAGGCTAAGGCTGTGGTAAAGTGTGTAAAGTAAAGTGTGGTTCTTTCTTTCAGATGATCAAGTGTTTCTTTCTGTTCTATAAAACCAACTTCATAAATTCCCTGTAGGAGGAATCTGTTAATGTTTGTCCCTATAAAACAATAATAGTAAAAAAAATAATAAAAAACATGACGTTAACTCTACAGTCAAACCGTGGAATCCAAAGGCTCTACTTCACTTCCCCTACTCACTTCGCAGACTAACTAGTTGGTGAACGCCCCAGAGAAGCGCTACTCAAATTCGATGTGAACATGTTTGAGGCGCAACTTGGGGGGGCACTATCCTGGCAATTTCTCTGTGTGAGAAATACAAAGTGTGGCGTGTGAGCGTGTGAACGGGTTAAAATGTGTGTGTCTCACGCCCAATGCGTGAGACATGAGAGCCCTGGTGCTTTTTTTTTTTTTAAATTACAGATACAATCTCAAATATCTCAGGTATCTGCAAGGTTTCCTGCTATCGTTGACAAAGATAGCAGATACCAAGATGGACAGATACCAAGATGGGCAGAGATGGCTGATTGAGACCAGACACTCTCAGCCATCTCTGCCCATCTTGGTATCTGCCTACCTGATACACTTTCCCCATGTTGCATTCCCATGGTGGCCTACCCTTACACACAGTTTTGCCAGCATCAATTAATCATTGAATACCCAAAACTTAACCTCCTTATGAGCTAACCTATGTATCGTTCCCTATCAGACTGGTGGTAATGTTAGGATTGCTTTTTCCATCTGCCTCTTTGCAATTAGTTACTCCAAACTCACTGCTCACTTTCACATAGTCTTGTTATGGCATGTGAAGTGCCTCTTGCTCTTCTCATGTGAAGTGTTTACACGGCTCATCATAATGTACACAAAGTCTACCCATTGGTGGAGCTTACTGTGCAGGTAGGTCTACTATGGTCTGGGCAAGGAAAATTATACAGCAGCGTTTCATGCCAGGAAATCGAAATCTCTCATTGTTCACCTTATATTCATTCACGTGTGCATGTAGAACCACTGCTTTGCTTTGTTGTATGGAAGGATTAGCTTACATTACAGCCACTTATCCCAGAATAGTCACACCAACCATTGTTGGGGTGTTCATTGCAAAGCCAATTGACTGGTGGTTAACAAAGGCATCTAATAATCCGCTGCCCTCAAACTGTGAGCAAGGTACAGCCCGGGGGGGGGGGGGGTTAAATGGCTAAATTAGCAACATTTTGCAGCATCGATTCCCAAAGCCAGTATCTTCGAGGAACTCCTGAGCACAGCCCTAAATCTCTCTCTCTCTCTCTCTCTCTCTCTCTCTCTCTCTCTCTCTCTCTCTCTCTGTCTCTCTCTCTCTCTCTCTCTCTCTCTCTCTCTCTCTCTCTCTCTCTCTCTCTCCTCTCTCTCTCTCTCTCTCTCTCTCTCTCTCTCTCTCTCTCTCTCTCTCTCTCTCTCTCTCTCTCTCTCTTTCTCTCTCTCTCTCTGTGGCCGGTTTAGAAGATTAAGTTTGGGGGCAGAGCATGTCCTGGATGTAAGCCAGGTGTGACGCTCTACACCTGCCCCAGGTTGATAACAGGACCTGTAATTACTCCTAACTCTTAGACCATTAATGAAGAACCTAAAGTGGGCCCATGTATTGGGGATTAAGAGAGCAAAAGTAAACTTTCTATTCCATTTCTATTCTTTTTTTCACTTTAGTGCTAAACCATTACAGATTTGTTGTTGATTTTGTCATATTTGTCATTCAGATTGAATGTTAACAGACTTCTTTGACGATATCATCGCTGGAGTTGAATATGAAAACAAAAACAACCATGCATCTACAGTCATATCATTATTTATACTTCTTTATGTTATTCAATATCACAGCAGTAATGCAAGATGACAACTAAGATCAAGGGAACCATGAGAGGTTTGGATATGTTTCATCAACGGTATAAATTAGGTGCCATCAAAGTTATTTCATAATTTTTCTTGTTGATATGTTTGAAGATGAATGCCATGGTAACAGATAACTACAGCTCTTTTCATTACTTTCACACCAGCAGTCATCATTGGTATGAAAGTACCGATACCTCTTTGCATGACGTTGAGAAAAAACCACTTACTCGAATGTCTCCTTTGATACGTCTGAAAGTATAACTTACCTGTGTGCCATTGTTTTCTTTTATTATCAGCCACAACTACTTCCTTGGCATCATGAACATCCATTAAGTCTTGTGGTTGACTCCACGCTTCGCTGTCAGCACAGGGTCTGTGCCTCATGGTTGTGACGATGCCTGTACAGATGTTCATCAATTCCTGTCGGCGGAAGCAATAGATGGGAGTGGCCTTGGAGCGTCTGTGGTCTTTTTGTTAACCCAAGCTTATTGTTGTGGAATGGATCCTTAAGATCCCTCCCTCTTTTTCTTCCTTCCTATTTGTTTGGGCTTTGTTGCTTTTGCGACCAAAGCTCAGTTGTGTGTGGATAAAGCTATCATTTTTTCAGACTTAAAGGACCCCTATTTTAGGTGTATTCAAAGTCTGAGGTTGATGAGCCATTACAAGCTTTTTCAAAATATACCCTATTCTTACATCCCATTTAGGAGTGTCCACCAAGATGTAAGATGGATAGATCAGCCTACCATTTGGTATGTCCACTGGTTAGGCAAATTGTCACCTCTATCAAGACGACTGCGCCGGAAGCTTGCGGTAAAATAGGGGCACCATTGTTATTTGATATGTGTAGTACTGAGCTCTAATAACTATCCAGTTGCTGCAGGCTGATTTAATTAGATGGTTTAATATGCTTACTCAGGTGACGGATTACTGTGTGAATGAGACAAATGGTCTCTTAAATATGACCAAAAAGACATCAAAAACAGGAATCCATTTAATTAAATATTGATTTACAATTCAACACTTATCATTTAGCAGAGACTTTCCTGGAAAGCAAACTACAGGGGAGGCTTTGAACGATTAAGGATTAAGGGCTGGAGAGTTGCTGCAGGCAACGCACACGTGTAGCGAACACGACGCGTCTGCAAGATGCAATACGGACAACAAAAGTTGGGGGCGATCGAGAGAATAAACAGTGACCTCGAGAGTCAGAGTCGGGGAAGTTATTATTAGCAGTTTCGAGGAGACGCTGTGTCGGACCGCAATTTCCCACACCGATCGTACGTTTTGGCCGCGCAATGCTGCAGCAAGTCTGCACACAGGACACAGCAGGTCACATACGCTGCCGCTTGGTGTTAGAGCGAGTCTAATCCAGCCCTAAAGCAAAACACCATACCTTCAGCTCTCCCTCCGAAGCCACGCCCCCAAAATACCTCACTAGCCATAGCCATTTGTCTGCCAGCCATGTGGAAGACTCGGGCGGGCAGAATATGCAACATTAGTCGGGTGGGTAGGCACTAGGCAGACACACAGGTAGACTATCCAATCATTTAATTTGGTCCAAATGGGATTAGGCGGGTTTATTACAGGCCGGCAACAGCCACAGCTTTTCTTGTTTTGTCTGATCATTAGATTTATACTATTTATAATACTTCTAAAATAAACTGCCTACCATAGCTTCTAAGCACACAATCAAAATTGGAGCAACTCCAAAAAACAATCAAGCACGTATCTGGAACAAACACAGCTGGATAGAGTAGCTTTAGTACACGGTGAAATCGATATATAAACTAAGTTTGTAAAATATATATAGCTCTAGGCAAAAAAAAGCCATGAAGGAAAATAGGGCATTGAAATAAAGTCCTTAATTTACAAGAAATCTAGCAAAACCAAAATACACAATATCCAAACATAAAAGGTCAAGGAATGAGGCAGCAATGAAGCGACTGAAAAACATTGAGGGAGCTAAGTATTCCTCATCATAACAACAAACAAAATCATGGGAGACCGCAATTCTGGTTCAACTCAAGATGGGCTTGTGGATGCCAATTACTTAGATCCAAATTATAGCCAACATTAAACACCAGGGGACACACACACACACAAGCACACGTACACACACACACACACACACACTCACACAAACACACACACACAATCACACAGTCACACACACACAAACACACACAAAAACCCACACACACTAACAATCAGACGCACACATACACACACAATCACACGCACGCACAATCAAACACACGCAGGCAAGCAAACACACACACAGACATACACACACACACACACACGCACACATTGACACAGCTTGTTGACTGAGTAGGAAGTGGCACTGGTCTCTTTCCTCCACTGCTTGTCTTTGAACTTCTGCTGATTCATGAGATCCAATCAACAGATGCTTCACATCAGCCACACACACACACACACACACACACACACACACACACACACACACACACACACACACACACACACACACACACACACACACACACACACACACACACACACACACCACTCATAGCTAGTCATCCCATTTACTTATTCATTTCCAATACACACCCATGCACATCAGACATACAGATAGGCAGAACTTTTAAATTCATGCCTCAATTAATGATGATGTTGTTCCTGGCATCAGTAAATAACAGTATAACCAACATCTTGCAATGTTACTTTATAATAACTTTTCCCCCTAGAAACATTTTTGATTAAATTGTACAACCCCACTGGAAGCAGTGGTTGAATGACGCACTGGAGAAATTGGCCTGTTGAATGCTAATGTGTGCAAGAGTTTGACATTTAGTTGTTTTTTTTGTCAGTCCCTTCTGGCGCGGGTTCGGACCTGCTGACCTACCTCCGTCAGGAACCTCTCCACCTCTATTGGATTATGTCGTCTGGCACTCTAAAACCCAACCAAAAACACAGTGTTTGTATTGTGCACCGCTTGGTCCGGGAGCTCCATGGAGAATCTGCCCCCAGCAGGACCTCGGGGAAGGTGCCCAGATGTCGGCCGTGTCCCATGGGTAATGAGAGGAGAAAGTGGGGCTTCGTTCTTCTCAGGGTCACCAGTGCCATGTGGAGGCCAGACGAGATGGGTGCTAGCCCAAGTGTCCTGCCCTTAATCGGCCCCTAAAAAAACCTGCCTGCCTCCTGGCCACCGGGACTAATTCAATACGGTGTCCTCTGAGCTTAAGCCCCAGAAAGGAGCTTAGGTGGAACGCAAGATGGGAGACAACAAAACCAGACTTCGGCTCAATGTCCAGATTTAAATGTTTCATATCGTGAACTTCATCGATACATTGAATCGTACATTCGATTGAGAATGGGTGACTCAGAAAACGTTCGCGATTATTTCTGAGGGTTTTTGCATGCTTTGATTTCTTATTGATCTTTGTATTGAAGTATTTTTACTCTGTGTTCTTGATTTGGTACAGGTATGTGTATATTTCATAAGACATGACTGGCCCAAATCGAGCTGCGGCTCGAAAGGTAGCTCCTCACTTAAAGAACCTCACCTGCCAAAAAAACAAATCCTGCTTAAGGACAAGCCACCACCTTTGAAATTTGTCCTTTGCTTGCCTCGCGGCGGGAGGCTAGACACTCCTGGTAATCTTCCGCTGCTCTTGGCGGTGTGTGGATGGTGGATGCTTCACACCAGTCCAATCGGCTTCCCTTTTCCACGCTTCCGTGTCAAGCCAGCGTCTGGCTTGAATCTTCTGGGCCACATGAGCTGTTTTTTCCTTTTTCAAACATGTGCTGTTCACTGTGTGTGGCCCTCCATTTTTATTTGACCCAGAAACGCTCTTTAAATGACTCAGAACGACAAAAGACAAAAACACACCAGGAGGTGAGATATTGGGATCCAAAAGTTGTAAAATCCCATTTTTTTGTGTCATAACAAAGCCCTAAAACCCATCTGGTTTCAATTCACAATATCCAATTTGTATTTACTGACAGTATTAACTTACATAAACAAACATAAGTGTCCAAACAACACACGTGATTAAAGGTGTTGAGACGAAATTTAATAAAGGCCATGCAGGTTTTAGAACATCTTGTCACCTCTATTGGACAGATTCAGCAGACTCTATGGGACATCTAGGAACAGCAGCGGAAACAAAAACCTGAGGAATGGCGTTACGGCCACAGTGTGTGTGTTGCTGTCTCTCTGCCATTATGTGCTGGTGCCAGTCAATTATCCACTTTCACCATCATCCCGCCTCTACCTATCAGCTCATCCGGTTCCACCAAACAGCTCATCCACCTCACACACATATACATATATATATATATACACATATATAAATATACGTGTATATTTATATATATTTATATATATATTGTAGCGGGCCAGTGGGTGTGGGGTTTCCACGCTACCAAGTTGACTAGATGAAATGATACTACACACAGAGCAGGTCCAAAGCCGAATGGTTTATTTGCAGAGTAAATCAAACCAGGGTGGGAAAAGGGTCATCCACCTCTTATAGGATACAGTACAATACCTTCCACCTATCTCTTTCCCTCAGGCCGTTCCGTGCTTCCAGGTGATCACACAGATCCTGCCTGTCCTGTCCTGTGCTTGTGCTAGCCCTAGCCCTAGCCCTAGCCCTAGCCCTAGCCCTAGCCCTAGCCCTAGCCCTAGCCCTAGCCCTAGCCCTAGCCCTAGCCCTAGCCCTAGTGCCAGCTCTAGCTCCAACCTCTCCCATAGCCTTCCTTCCCCTTCACGACTGTTTGCTCGCCCTCTTAAGCCCAAGATCCCCAGGCTTGCATCGTTAGAGGGAGGAAGTCCATATATGGCTTTGGGGTGGAGCCAGCAGGTTGCCAGACCTACCACTCCCCTCACTCCTCCCTGGCATCTGCCACAATATATATATATATATATATATATATATATATATATATATATATATATATATATATATATATATATACATATTTATATACAAATATACTGTATGTGTATATTTATATATATATATATATATATATATATATATACATATTTATAGACAAATATATGTGTCTATTTATATATCTATATATCTATATACTGTATATATACATATATTCATTTCGAGTTCAAGTTTTTCATTTAGTCAAATGCATAACAAACATGCACTAGCAGTCATAGCTGGCAATGATATTCCTGGGTTCAAAACCTCCAGAGATATAAAGAAAGTAAGAACAAGAGAGTGTTGATATAACATTGTGCATAGTTATATATATTTGCAGTAAATATACACAATGCTGTATAAGTTATTCTAAGCTAATTTGTGTATGTTGGTGGGGGGGGGGGGGGGCATGGTTAGGCGATCACAGTCCAGAGTTCAGTAGTCTTGTGGTTTGGGGAAGGAAAGCTGTCCTTGAACGTGGTGGTTTGTGTGCGGATGCTCCTGTACCCAGACAATAACTGTTAAAATGTTATGGCTAGGGTGGCTGTGGTCCCCGAGTGTTGACTGGGCCTTCATCTCTGAGTGAAGGGAACCTGCATGGCTGTCCGACTTCTCAGTGGTCCATGATGGACAGCAAGGTTAACCCCGGCGCGGTCCTTTCATGAAAACTCTCTCCTGCGAAAGAGGATTTACAACGTGGGGAACAGGGACCTGCTTCTCTGTGGTAACTGTTGGCCGTCAAGATGGCCCTGATGGAGTGGCGCCACTGGTTGGAGGGATCTGAGCCTCCTGGAATACATCCCGGCCGCACGGGGCCAGACGTCAGGTGGGCTCTTGCTTTGGAATCAAATTGACCCCACTCTTTCTTACCGTCCTGGTTCGAAGAACCTCAAGCCTGACGCCCTGTCTTGCCTGTTTGACTCTGGTTCTGCTCGAAGCTCTCCCACGAATATCCTGCCCTCTTCCTGGGGTGGTTGGGGGCTATCACTTGGGGCATTACGGAAGGGGTATGAAAGGCATCTGTTAATGTTCGAGTACTGGGGGGGGCTGCCCCCAGGGCCGGTTGTTTGTTACTGCTTCTCATCATGCTCAGGTCCATCCATTGTGCCGCTACCGAACTCCTCCCTGTCACCCGTCTCGTTTCCCAGAACCCGGCCACCCGGAGCGACCAGCGACTGATATTCGCTGAGCTGGAGACGGAGGTCAGCATCCCCGCTGCCAAGCCACTCATTCGTCGGGGTCGCCGCCCCTTGAGCCTGGCACTGCTCCTCCGGGTGGAATGCCGTAAGCTGGCTCCCCGGATTTTTTTGGTCCCTTCCCTATCTCTGAGGTCATCAATCCAGTGTGTCAGTGCAACTCTGGCCTGCCAGTTCCCCGGGGGGTTCACCACACTTTCCATTTGACCCGACATAAACCTGTGATGGAGGGCCCTTTAGTTTCTCCCGTCAGGCCTCCTCCAGCCCATATTTCATTGATGGAGGACCGGCTGTTGACACAGTAAAGCGACTGCAGGCTGTTTGTCGTCGGGGTTGTGGACGCCAGTGCCTGGTGGACTGGAAGGGGTACGATTCTTGGGTTTCATCAAGCAACATTGTTGATCCAGCTCACATTGGGGAATTCCACCACCTTTATCCGGACCCCCCTGGGACGTCCGGGCTCGTACTAAAAGGGGGGTTACCATTGCATCTCTCCCTCTACATTGATTACTTCACTCCCTGTCCTTGTGTTTCCCTCATCTGCTATTGTCCTCACTCACCTTGATGGCTTTCACCTGAGCCTCGTTCACATTCCCCTCCTACTTTATTTAGTCAGCGTGTTTCTCTTCCTTTGTGCCAGTTCGTCTTTGGTCTTGAAAGAGTCCCAACATTTCCTGAGTGTTTATTATATAATTTATACCTAAGTCTCTTCTCAAACAGAGTGAGCCATAAACCCACTAGGAGAGCTTCGTTAAAGTAGTGAATGTTCGCATCGTCAGATTTGTGGCTCTCAAGCAAGGAGATGTGTTGTCAAATGAGGCAGCAAAAACTACAATGGCTGGTTAACCTATAATTGGTGGTGGTATTGACATCCTGCTCATCTAACTTACAATCAGCAGAGGTTGAGCCATCTTCCTTGTTTAGCTCCCGCCATACAAGCTAGTCTCGGTCAAAATGACCCTCTTAATCAGTACGGAGAGAGCTATTTGGATAGCGTTTTACCACACTTTCACTTCATTCATACAGCATATAGGCAAGATAATGGTCATCATTTCTTTATATGTATAGTATATAATAATCATATCCTGTAAGTAAATATCGCCCATAGTATTCGTTGTTAGTGAATTCAGAAACAGGCATGTAAGGAGCAGGTTGGGGCCTGATAGATTGGAGATGGGCCTTCATGTCAATAAGACGCAGGATATAAGCCAGTTATTATATCCAGTCATAATGTTCAGGTAGTGGCTGGATAGCGTTCTTAAGAAGTCATACAGGATAAAAACATGGGGATCAAACCTGCATATGATATTCTTGGGCACCCAGATATTTCCCCTGGCAGTAAATTCCTGGCAACCTGATAGGTGCTTATCAAAAGGTGTGTGAAAACATTAGCCACTGTTCTTTGCGTCATGATTTCCTACCTGGGAACAAAATTTCTCAGTTTTTTAAATATAAATAAAGGGTGAAGTTAATAATAAAAAACCAACTAGCATAAGATAATTATCGATTACAAACTACGATTACAATTAGAAGTTCCTGAGCATCTAACTGGTATATTTCTTTCCCTTTAATTTGACAGATTAACAAGATGTCGGGCATTTATCCCTTACCCCAAAACAAGAAATATAGTATATATATAACATTTAAATATTGTAATAGTGTTCTTGCATACACAATTCCTATATTCAAATCTCGTCTCAAAATAAAGTCACTTGCATTGGCGACTGTCGGTGACATCATTCTGGTGGCAACCAATGATCCTCCCTGAAGAAATATTTATTTAACGTCAGAATAATAATTTTTAATTTTTTTAAATATTCTTTTTTGCAGCCGAGGGGGGGGGGGTTATTGTTTGCATGATTTTGTTCTCACTCTCTCCTTTCACTTCCCATTCCCCGTCTCCTTTCACCTTGTCGCTCCCCCAGTCTCACATCCTCTTCCCTCCCCCCTCTCACCCCTCACTCCCTCTCTGACACCCCATCTCTCTCTGACTCTTAATAGAATTCAATTTTAAAGAAGAAATCCGAAACTCCTCTGTGATCCTTCTAGCTAGTGCTCTACTTCTTCTTCAGCACACTCATAAGAAAAAATCTGGCATTAATTTCCCCCACTGCTCGTCCGCAGAAGTCAGGGATCAATTAGGACTCTTTTTAACAGTTCAAGGAAATTTCCACCTCACAATGCTTTAGAAATGGGACCCAACCCAGATGACCCTGCGGGAGCACAGTATCAATACACCGACTGACAAAACCTGATGGAGCTGGACTACAACCAACTGCTTCTACAAAAAGGACAGGTATATTATGTGTTAAGGGCTTTTGTTGGGCCCATCTGTCTGGCTGTCTGTGTGTTTTTTGTGTATTGATGCGAGTGTGCCAGAGACTGCTTGGGTTCTAAGCACCAATAATGCAAAAAAAGGGGGTGCTGGACAAAACCATTAAGCTGTTTAAGGAAGTTTAGCTTAGTAAAAGTTTAATTAGGATATTTAATTAGTGAATTGACAAAACAAAAACAATCAAATACTTCCTGAGGGTTTAATAGCCATTATAGTGAAGTTATAATTCAAAGATAATAATCAAAGAATAATACGATTATCACATTTAAGTCTTTCTATGTTAGCAGTTGTGTTCATCCGGTTGATAAACAAAAACTCCCAGTAAACTAATCACAGTTTTGAGAAGAGCAATGCTGATGAATACTATTGACAAGGTTAATACGTTGATGTTCTTGTACTTAGAGCAAATGGTGTGTTGTGACTCAGTTCACCATGAATAATAACAGGTAGACAAGAGTTATGAATGATTGGCTGTTTGGTCAGCGGGTGCCTCCCGACGTTGGGAGTTAATCACTTAAAGGTGCACTGGGTCAGGTCTGAGAGGCCTCTCGACAACTGGCCTCGGTCAGTCACTCTAGAGAATAATTCCATTCCCTCCCCCCTTACATGATTTGAGCCTCACCGTCTGACAAGAGGCAGCCTGGCAGTTTGGTTTATCTCCATTGTGAACACAAGATGACGCGGCTCAAATGTGTTTCATCATTGGGGGATGAGTTAAAAACCTCGTAACTTTACCAACAGTTGGCCAAGCCCTCAGAAACTGCTCCACCTGTGCTGCACTCAACTATCGAAATAACCGACCAACACTAGGCTCACACATACATACCCAGCCCAAAAGGACCATTCACCCGGTTAACGGTTGTCAATCCATGCTAGTGGGGATAGAGTTGTTCCGCAGATGTGTAGAATTAGTTCCAATATGAAGTGTGTCAGCAGAGGCAGTGGTAAAGCTAGTAGAGAAGTTTTAGACAAATTCAGTATTCCATACAGGATCCATTCAGACAAGGGCTCACATTTTGTTAACCTGGTTGTTGCAAGAATGTTAAGAACTACGCATCAAACACCGCAAAGGCCGTGTTTATCATTCACAGTCGCAAGGAACGGTTGAAAGCGCTACTGGCACCTTAAAGGCACCCAGTGCGACTTTATGTAAACATTCAATGAAAAATAAACATTCAATTTCTAGTCTTTTTTACACGTAGTAAGTTTCAATAACTCCATACCATTACATATCGACATTCAAGGAGCAAAGATGAGACGTCGTTGTGTGGTGAGAACTGATAGAAAATCGTAAACAACAACAATCGCCATTTTTCCATTGACTGGAAGCCTGCTTTATTTATTGTAGGTTACAAAAAATAAAGAAAATGGCGGCATTGTTGTTGTTATCGATTTTGTATCAGTTCTCACCACACAACGACGTCTCATCTTTGCTGCTTAAATGTCGGTATGTAATGGTATGGAGTTATTGAAACTTACTACGTGTAAAAAAGACTAGAAATTGAATGTTTATTTTTAAGCCTCGAAAGTTGCACTGGGTGCCTTTAAAGGCCAAAATAGCTGAGAGCTGCCATCACAGCAAGATCAATTGGGTTGACGCCCTGACACTTGCCCTGGTGGAAATGCGCATGCAAACAAACCGCATGACACCACATGAAATGCTAACAGGAAACATATGCCAGCCTCTGATCCAGAGCCAGCTCATCAGGATACTTCAAGCACCATCGATGCTGAGTGCAACACGGACACAGCCAACAGTGAAGGGCACTCACCAGAACAGTGGACACGGATCCCTCGTAAACCAAATACAGGCGACACAAGTAGTAACCAGGCTAAACGCCAGCAGTGATTGTCATCACCACAATAACAATGTGTTTTTTAAGATGGCTTGGGCATAAGCCACACAGATGGCTTATGCCCAACCCTGAGGCTGTCCCCTTTTTGTATGATTACTCACAGGACAGGGTGAGTGACAGGCAGGACAACGTGGATACGGTGGACATGCCCGTGTAAACTCCGACTAAGCGATGGCATCCCACCCACCTTCCATGGACTGCGGTCGGGGTGATGGTGGAGCAGGGATAGTGCCGCAGCTGATGCGGGGGTGCATACCGCCACAACCTCACTGGCATATGTTAATTGATGGTATCTTGTATCTGTGATCGATTGCTTGATTGATTTGTATCGTTCAAAGTGTTATATATTCATACAGCAACATGATATCACGTTCACTGAACAAATATACTTATGTATCACAAATATTACTTATTGCCTTTACAGATCATAATGTGCACATCTTGAAGATGGAGGTTATCTATGCATTGTGCATTTTTACAAATATTTTTGTAAAGTTGAAGAATGTGAAGTTTTCACGTCGGCTACTGTCTTGCTACATGGTACTTTTTTGTTTACATTACATTATGTGAGACTTTCAGCTTCAAAGGGGGGGGGGGGAATGATGTTAATTAACTTAATCTATTACCTCATTAGACCCCAGAGTATTAAAGCTAACATCATTACCTCATTGGACGCGACACAGTATTAGAGCCCATCCCAGTTTCTGCTCACAGAGGGGTCCAAGCAACCTTAGACCATTAAACTGTGAATAAAACAGACCATGGTGACTTCTTTACCACACCTTTCTCATCAATGCATATGTTAGATTTCCCTTTGTCCAACCGAAGCTTCATTAACCACCTACAGAGTGCATGTCTGTTGACCTGGTAGCTCTGAATAAACCATGTGTTTAACCTGTACCACTCCTCCGCCATACGTAGCCCAGCTATCATGATACCAGAGGCCCAAACCATGTTTCATCACCTTTAACACTATCCGGTTCATACCTAGCCCCGACGCCACTATATCAGAGGTTTTAAGATAACACCATTTAACACCATCACTCCTCTCTCGCCTTCAGTTGGTCCAGAGCTCCGCAGCAAGGCTGCTGACTGGATCCAGAAAGCGGGATCATATAACCCCCTCCTAGCATCCCTCCACTGGTTGCCCTAAATGGCCTGGCCCCGCCCTTCTTAAGTCCTCGTCCCCCTGAGGTGGAAGAGGCTTTTTTTTTTACCCCAGAGCCGGTTTCTCTGGTTGTAAACCTCCTGCAGGCGTCTTGTTGAGGTCGTTGTCGTTGATCAGGTCCTATCACTGTTGTTTCGTCATTAAACATAAGAACCGAGTTGGAGCTGTGTGTTCACAGAGCTCATCCACCACCACTCAGCACCCAGGTCCCTTAGATTAGCTAGCTTGGGTCTCCTGCACGTTCCACACACTAGGTTGAAACAGAGGGGTGACAGGGCTTTTGCCGTGGCTGCCCCCCGCCTTTGGAACGAGCTGCCGCCTGCAGTCAGAAACGCTCCTTCCATCACCATTTTTAAATCTAGGCTCAAAACACACCTTTTCTCCCTGGCCTTTCCTGCCCTTTTGTGATACGTATGTCGTTTATTTTATATGTTTTCATCTATGTCTATGTATGTGGTATATGTTCTTTTATATGCCTCTTTGCACCATGTACGGCACTTTGGCCAGTGAAAACTGTTTTTAAATGTGCCTTATAAATAAATGTTACTTACTTACTACTAAAAGGTGCTCTTTAAAAAGATATGATTTGAAGCCTCAAGAATTATAATGACAGTTCAGGATTACAGCGCAATTTGGGATATGAGAAGGTGTATGAGAAGGTAGAGGTTTGACAATTTTTTTACTTAAGCTTAACTTGCTCTGTACTGAATCCTCTGCTCGTCTCAAATCCAGGTTCTCTTTGAATCAATCGCATGAGGCTAGCTGGAAAATACAGCATTTCATTCTTAACAGATTGTCTAGCTGTAATAATTTATCTCCACAAAATGTCTATCGCAATCAGTTGACGTTTCATATTTCAAATGTAATGCACCTTTTTCGAAGGAAATAAGCATGGTTCAGCCATACACATATAAAACATATATGCATTACATACAAATCTTTACAGCTTTCACTTCAGCTGGCGTTCAATCTTTTCAAGATTCAAGTATTCAACATAATTTAAACAAATATTAATCTTTATTCAAATAGAACAGCAGCAGTAATGATTATCATAATAATAAGAGCAAGGGTGCAATGTGCAATGGGTTAGGGGCAGGCAGACCACTAGAGTCCACTGATTATGAGCCTGGTTGTCTGGTGGAAAAGCTTGCCCCTAGTCGTTTTTTTTTTGTCGTTGGGGTGGGTGGGGTCCTTGATGATCCTTCAGGCTTTTTTGACACACCTTCGTTTATAAATGTCTTGGATGGAGAGAAGCTCACATCCACTGATGCGCTGGGCTAACCACACGATCCTTTGCAATGCTTTGCCTTTGAGGGCAGTGCAGTACTCATGCCAGGCGACGATGAAACCTGTCAGAAGGCTCCCTGTAGGGCCTCTGTAGAAGGCTTGTAGGCTCTTGGACCCTCTGCCAAACTTCTTCTTAAGTCCTCGTCCCCCTGAGGTGGAAGAGGCTTTTTTTTTACCCCAGAGCCGGTTTCTCTGGTTGTAAACCTCCTGCAGGCGTCTTGTTGAGGTCGTTGTCGTTGATCAGGTCCTGTCACTGTTGTTTCGTCATTAAACTTAAGAACCGAGTTGGAGCTGTGTGTTGCCAGGCAATCGTTGCTGTCCAGGGAGTATATGGGTGGGGGGGGGGGGGTTGAGTTCTGTGTTGAGGGTCAGAGAGGCAGAGGTCCTTGTCCCACTCCTCACCACTTGGCGTTGACCAGTGAAGAAGTCTAGGACCCAGCTGCAGAGGCTGGGCTTGGTTGCTAACTCCCTAAGCTTGCTGTCAGGCCTGGAGGGGACTATGGGGTTGGATGCTGAATTGTTGTCTATGAACATGGAGTCTCACAGCGCCTTCATACATAATTGCATAACTGAAAGCAGCTTTTCCAAACTAGTTTCTTTTTCTCTCTTCCGTCATGGAAATTACAACATTTTAGCCCCATTCATGTCTGCTTATCTTCCAATCTAAATTAGTCAGAAGCCCCAACTTATTTGGTTAATTCTAAGATGCTCAAATCTGATCAAGGCGGACATGCTCCCACGGTTTAAATGGCATGGCAGGAATGCTGACCTGTTGTTCAGGAACTCAACTCAGCCCTTATCCTTCCTGTTTGTCGCGCCCCCATGTTTTTAACATTTCCCCCACCCCCCAGTATTACTTGGAGGGGGACCTTACCCTGGAGAAGGGACAACGGAATAAAAAAAATAACACTTTTGAGACAAAAAAAACCCTGCTATGGCTGAAACAGGAACTGCAGAACACAATCAATGTCATTATTTGAAACAACATTCTGGGCAAACATTGTTTCCGCATTGACCAACTTAATTTAACACCCCACACGTCCAGCTATCTAACATAAAGTGTAATTTCTTTAATGCAGTGGCTACCATTTCCTCCAACGTTAGCATGGCTGTAACAGTCCTTTCTTCAAACCGGTCTGTGGCCTTTCTGTGTGGACTCAACAGATTCTTCCTGTGTTCTCCTGTGTTCCTACAAAAACATTCATGTCTGGGTGTTACTTAACTGCTTCTACCACACAAGTAGTTTGACCATAAACCCTACCCGTCACTCAAAAGTATTTCTTCGGCCAGATGTAGATCAGAGAGATCCAATCTAGCCTACCAGCTGACACAGTCGACTTAGGATATGACCAGGAAGGGGATCTATCTATCAAACATGGACTCAGGGCTGAGATGTAACAGAAAGCCTCTTCCTGTACGCAGCCCCGTCAAACTGGAACAAGCTGCAAAAATACTTTGAATCTCATTTTTCTGACTTAAAAAAACACCTGAAACATTTGTCCCTCTAATCTTTCTTTAGTCTTTTACTTCTGCTTCAGTTCTTCATTTATTCATTTATATTAGTTTGGAGTGTGGGTTGGGTTTCTGTGAAGCAGTGCAAACATGTCATTTTTCTAAAAAAGCATCAACATATGTGCGCGTACATTTATTTGCTCAGTTTGTCTATTGGTTGCTCCTTCCCACAGAAAGAAGCTCCCAAGATGCCTTGCAGTCATACACTGTTTGCTCTGGGCTTTCTGCCAAAAGTAGGGAAAGGCCATTTATTTTACGACTGAAACGCGATGCAGTGAATCTCTTCAGAACAAAATAATTTAACAAATAACACAACAAATTCGAATAGGGACATGATTCATAGTGACTTGTCGGTTGTTTGCTAAGCAGAAGCTCCCTTTTAGGAATCTGTCAGAAATCTTTCAATAAGAAGACCTTCAGGCAGCCATTCAATTGGCCAGCGATATGAATGTCTCTGCCAAGTCCCAGGCGAAATTATTTTTACACGTTCTTGGCTTGACTGTCTTTATCCGATTTTGAATCACCAATGAGTCTCAAAAAAATAAATCAAGATAGATTTACATCAGTTGGCAAAGCAGGTATTGGGAAGGTTTTCTGCTATTAAAAGACCCCCATTATTTGGTCATAATGAAACATTATTCCATTTCCCCAGTGAATGATGTTTGCTGGGTGTTTTGTTCACATAGATGCCATGTGACCCTATTGGACAAGGTTAAATTCATTTTGAGCACATTTAGTATCGTATTGACTCATTATTCTACTTATTCTACTACTTCTACAAACCGAATCCCTCTATTCTCTGCAAAACGTGACCAGATTCTACTCACTGAGCCAGTAAGTTTCTTCTTTTAAAAGCAATAACAAGCAAGCTGATATGTGTTATCCGGCCAGGGATACGTATCAGGGATGTTGTACCACAGCCTTATTCACTGTACTCTACAGAGGTGTGCTGTAAATGTTATAATATTAAATTATATATGTAATATTCCGTTATTTTTACAATACCACATACGCGAACACACCCATGTTTATATATATATTGGTATATATATATATATATATATATATATATATATATACAGGTTTATATATAAAGTACTTTTTTCTTATTTCAACACATTATCCAAAACCTTTTGTTAATGCTTTTAGCGATTCAACATTTTTAATTATGTTAGGAATACACATTTCAATGCACCCAAGTACAAACACAAATTTCCCTCCATCATCATGTGCACCAGGCATACAGACAGAGAGGTAAATCAAATAGCTCTGAGAACACATGGAGACATTGATGGACTAGTCCAGTGGTTGAAATGGGTCCAGTGGGTAACAGCAGGAGATCACGTTGAACATGGGAGGCCTCAATCATGGGCACAAATCCTGGGGGGGACTGAGGGAACATGTCCCCTCCTACTTCTGAAAAACATAAAGTCCCCCACCCCCACCCTCAGAGAATAAATGAATGGTGCCGCATTTGTGGATGTGTGGCTCTGTAAAATTGGTAAATAAGTATAGTGAAAAGGGCTTCATTAAAATATATATTTTTAAGCTACTAGTAATAGTCTGTTACAGCAGATAATTTGATATACGTTGGTGATATTCTTGATATCCCCTCCAGTAAATACTCTGAGTTGTAATAAGATCTGCGCCCTTGGCCTCAATAATTATTTTATTTTTCATTGTTTATGATGCCTACATGCCATGTCTGTTTAAAGGGGGATAACTGTATGGATCAGCAGCACACACAGAGACAGTTTAACCAACTCAATTTTTAGACATGGTAATGACAATGGAGGGAGGCAGGTACGCGAAAAAATGAGAAATATTTATAAAGGACATTTAATCAGGGTAATCAGGCCCAACCCAAATGAGAAAAATAACAATTCATCTGCAAGATACATAGAAGACAGAAGGCTCAGCTGTTTATGCATATACAGTAATCAAAGACACAACAATTACAGTCAGTTCAAAGTGGAGTCTTTGTTGACAGGCCTTCATAGAGAGAGCGCTTCGACATCTCCATTAGTGGTTTTAGTTTTTGCTACCTGTCCTCTCTTTGGATTATTCTATTTTAGACTGTTTCTTGTTCATTCCCTAATTAGCGATACATGGGCTTCTCCATAAGAGCTTGGAAAGAGCCACATAGCAGTGTGGAACATGCATTCATTAACTATTCATGTTAATATATCACAGATGAAATTAATTCAAGTAGTTCCTGACTCTGGCTCTGGCTTCCTGGCTCTGGGTCGGAAAATAACCTCTGATCTTTCAGAGCTTTTGGAAAAATTATTGCTTAGCACAATCTATTTCCTATTCATTTTGTGGGTACAAATGCCATAATGGTTTTTAGTTTTTGAAAGAAATATTTACAAACTGATGGAATTTATATGCTTGAAGAAGCTCTCATGGAAATAACTCCCTATCCAGCAAAATATGTGGATTAAAGAGCAACAGTAAACTAAACTTCTTTGGGTGATTTGCTGCCACCTAAAGGTTAAAATCTGACATGTATCGTACACTGTAAACATACTTTTATATATATATATATATATTAGTGGTGGGCCGTTATCGGCGTTAAGGGCTGCGTTAACGCGAAACTTTTATCGCGCGATAAAAAAAATACAGCCGTTAATCTATTTTCAAACACTTCCTTGTTCGGACCCATCATGTGACTGAACTAACCAATCAGAAGCTAGAATTTAGACTGAGGTAAACTTGAGGGAATCAGAGAGGCAGATTCAACAGAATATCCTGACTGTGTTAAATAGTAAACATGTAAATATGTAATAATTGTGTAACATAAATATGGTAATGATTAACTGACTAAAAATTGTAAGTACATTTCTAGCAAATTAACACCAATATAAATTATATTAATTTATTCTACAACTTTCAAATATTTAACTTCTAAACCTTACATTATTATGGATTATTACACGGCTCTTCTCAATGCTGTAGACTGCTCCATTCACTTGCATGGGCCTTCCCAACGTTCAGCTGTCAATTATTTTTGTTTATGCTCCGTTCACTTGCATGGGCACTTCACAACTTCCGGCGGTGAATTATATTTGATAAATCACCATTGCCCAGTATAATTGACCGCTGTCAAGGTAAACAAACAGATTTTTTGCCGTTTGCCATTTTAATTGGAATTAATCTAGATTAAAAAAAAAATCTATGCCCACCACTAATATATATATATATATATATATATATATATATATATTGTAATAAGTATACAATAAGAATACAGAATGTATGTTTTTTTCACTTGTAATGGTTTCATAGTATATTTATATATTAGTTATTTTTAAGGTCTGCAAACAAGCAACAACAAGCATACATAAAGATGCAAATATTTGAAATGCACATTTTAAGTTAATGAAACACCAACTATAAAATGTATGTATGTATTATTATTATTATTATTAGCTTATTATTATATATAACATTGGTAATTTGCTTGACATATGCCCATGTATGGACATGACAGCAGACTGTAGCCATAGCAACACAAATAGGACAACATAAATAGCTTTAACTTTAGTTTTCCATTGAGAAAATTTCAAAAAGATATGAGTAGAATCCTGTTCAGAATTGTCCGCTTGACAAATTATTTCGAATTTGTACCTCAAATTAAAATACATCCTTTACAGATTTAGATATGTTCTGCTTTTTGTGATTAAATATCAAAAGTGGATTTAATGCTTAATTGACTTATAATATATATTCAAAAACTTGTCAAAAGTATTTGTATTTCAGGACTGCGGTAATTTATATACTTTGTAAATGAATCAGTTTTCTCCCTTGAGGATTGTCTGAAAGCATTAGAGGAGAAAGATATTTAATTAATTCTTGTTATTGCAGGAATTAAAGTATATTCTGTAGTAGACACCTTTTCTTTTGGTCTTTTGGTTTGCACTGAGCTTTGCTCCAAGCCATACATCACTTTTGATAGAAGTTTACAAATGCTTACTTCAGAATTATTCACTTGCTTAAAGGCATTATAAAGTCCTTGAATGTGTTGTTATTTTAGTCTGTATCAAGTTTCAAAGGTAAGGTGTTAGAGGAGAACTTTGACATTTTTCAACCTGACACCCAACCAAATATTCCCATCATGTTCGGTTTAAGGGACCAACATGGCAACAATTTTGGAAATTGGTCCAGGATTAAGCGAGAACGCTGTAGTTTGTTTTAACCACTGACCGGCTCAGATTTAATTTATCATGAAAGGGAAATTATCTATGCTTTCTGAAGTCAAACAAAACCATCCCTCTGCTCTCTATCTCTCAATTACATTTTCTCTTCCTACAACATCTCAACGCCCATGAGAATGATTGGTAAAAAGGTCCAGGTTCAGGTTGACCGATCCTTTGAAATGTAGACATTGTAATTTATTTCCAAAGCATTACCTGTAATGTAACATAGGCTTGAATTTCAACCATATAACGGACACAATTCCTTAAAATGTCATAATTCAGAACACACTATCCCATCTGCCCCCTTCTCTATATAGTGTGCTACCAAAAGCCATGGAACCAGCTGAATCCCAGAATGAAAGTTGTTTTTCAGCATCACTTTGGCTAGGCTCACTTTGAGGTTTTCCTCCTGGGCTCTCTGTAGGAGGGGAGGAACGGCAGGTACTGGAAGCATTTGAAGCGCTGGAAGATGGCGTTGCAGTAGGGGATGTCGTAACAGGACTGGTTAACCGCATGGCCCTGTCCGTTCTCCTGCACCTTCTTACGCCAGCTCTTTATTCCCCGCTCTTTCTCACTTCCTTTGACCGGGAAACAACCAGCAAGAACAGTTTAGGCGGATATATCATATGTCCCATATAACAGCTTTGTTTCAGTTTGGTATTTATTTTGTTTATTTTATTTTCAGGATTTAAACTTGCATGGTATAACTTGAGTGTCTCTATCTATTCTAACTCTATGGCTTAATAAACCCTCAGGATTTATCAGCGGGAAATAATATATAAATATATATAATATAAATAATGGTACCCACTTTAAGCGCTCTCATGCATTAGGTGGTGTGGAGGAAATGATTTCGATTGGATGAGATACAACATGCCTTTACCTTATCAAGCAGTTTGAAAACATTAACACAATACATGGTGATGGTGTAGGTGCTGCTTGTGTTGTGTGTACCTGGAATGGTGTTGTCCAAAACGAATCCGAGGAAACCTCCAATGAACATGTGGGTGGTAAAAAGCACCAAAATAACTTGGTCCAGCTCTTTCACTCCTTGAAGAAAGAGAGAAGATACATCAATAACAACAATACTTTTTTCACCAGAAGTAACAAAGTGTCCAGCATTAAAACATATTCAAAGAATGGCGATAAAATCTAACGGGGTGAGAAGGTAACATTGATAAGATCTTCTGGAACAAGAGAGAACACAATCTTCCAGCCTCGACCATTGGTATGGACCGGCAGATCTGCCAGGGGATACTAAGGCCCAATCCCATTTCTACCCCTTACCCCTTCCCCTTACCTCTCCCTCTTGTTTTGAAGGGGTAAGGGTTAGAAATGGGATTGGGCCTTAGGCCCAATCCCATTTCTAACCCTAACGCCTTCCCCTTCCCCTTCCCCTTCCCCTTCCCCTTACCCCTTCACCTTCCCCTTCCCCTTACCCCTTCAAAACAAGGGGGAGGGGTAAGGGGAAGGGGGAAGGGGTAGAAATGGGATTGGGCCTAAATACCTAAGCCCTAGCTTGAGCACCTGGCTCAAAAATACAAAAGGTCTGGGTGGTAGGGAAGGGGTGTTCCTTCTAGTCTGGATGGTTCCCCCCCTGCTGTTCTCATCCTTCTCCGCTACATGGCGTTACATTATGCTGAGTCCATCATTCAACGATAAACCAAACAAAATACTGCCCTCTGAGACTGCCAAACTTTTAGACCACCGTGATATAGTCTCCTATGAATGGAGAAATACTGCTACTACTCCGGTGATCAGATTAATATAAACAATGCTACATGGTACATTATGTTATAATAAGGCTAACCCTACTTGTAAACTTGTATTATATTTCAATAGAAAATGCTACTATGCATAGTATAACAACTTTTTTCAGGTTTTGTTAATGTCCCCCCTATGTATCTTGCTCAGTGGTCTGAACCGTTGCACATTAATACTATTAATGGATGTGTGTCTGTTACAGCAGATCATTCAATATGCATTGATGATACTATCGATGTACCCTTCAGAAAATACTTGTTGTAATTAGACCTGTGCCCTTGATAGTCACAACAAAAAAATACATAAAACATTCACTTGTAAAATATGACTTTTTAGTGTGATTTTGGATTCTTTGACAGAGCAAACATGAAAAAGGTACGCCTAAAATACTATCAATATATAACTTCTCACTAGAGGAGAACTGACCCTGGATCACTGTTTAATCCCATTCAGAGACTGCTATAAACCCCTCCCCAGTCCTGCTTTGGAAAGGCTGACCTTTGATCCTACTGTTTCCCTTCATAAAGGCAGAAATGGAAACAGGTACACAGATTCAAGAGACATTTAGAAATGGAACAAAGAGGCAGCCGCAGCCTTACAGTCCTGCTTCGAGTCAACAGAGATGTTTGAGGATGCAGCTGGTCTGGGATAGGCTATATACTGTAAGTAAGTGCATTGACAATGTGGTTCCAAAAGCCAAAGTCTGCAACTACCCCAACCACAAACCCAGGATCACTCGGCAGATTACCGCTAAAATCAAACCACGGACCGACGCCTTCAACTCAGGGGACCCTGACGCTTTTGAAGAAGCCAGATATGAGGAGTCCAACAACCACAGCTCTGATCCAAGAGAAACACATCTGTCCCACCTTTCTGAAACCATGGACCATTTTCAGTTTGCATATAGACCAACAGGGCTACAGATCAAGCCATCTTCTGGGCGACTCGTTCTGTGCTCAACCAACTGGCCATGTGAGAATGCTCTTCACTAAAGATTAAAGCTCATCCTTCGACTCCATCATTCCCTCACACCTTGTCTTCAAGGCAGTTGATCTTGGTCTCGAGTCCGCCATCTGCAGCTGTATATAAGACTACCTAATGGGCAGGCCCCAGGCATTGAGAAGTGGTAGCCACACCTCCTCCTCGCTGTTCTTCCCCTGAGCTCCCATGTTCATTGTTCACTTATGACTGTGCCACCAGGCACAAGTCCAATGTCATCATTGAACTTAACGTTGACACCCTCCTGGGCCTCATCACTGACAACAACTTGACGGCCCACAGAGAGGAAGTCAGGACATAAACCTCACTCTCAAGAGATGATTGTGGACTACCGATGACAGCAGGGGTGTGGACACATCCCCCATCCATCCACATTAGTGATGTTTGGGTTGAAAGGGCAGAGGCGCCGCGTCCCATTAGGCATACCAGGCAATTGCTTGGGGCCCCGGGCCACTACTAGGGCCCCCAAAAGGCCCCCCCAAAAGCCCCCCCCCCCCCCACCCCCGTCAACAATCGCTCCGAACCTCCCCCCCCCCCCCCCCCCCGTCAACAATCGGCCCCCTAAGAATTCTTGCTTGGGGCCCCCACACTACCTCGCAACGCCCCTGTGAAAGGGTCAGTAGTCTAAAGTACCTGTGCGTGCACATCATTGAAGACTTCTATTGGATATTACATACAGATTCCGCAGTGAAAAAACCTTGCCCTGTTTTCTTATGAAGACTGGGAAATTTCAGCATGAAATCCAGCATCTTCACAATCGTGAGCATGGCTGACATGCTACATCAATATCTGGTACGAAACTGTTCCGCCCACAGTTGCAAATAAGTACAGAGGGTGGTGGAAGCGGCAAAGCATTCACTGGCAACAGACATTCAGTAAAATGTTTAGTGGTGTTGGAAGAAAGTGGGGGCTTTCCGTTGATGATGCACTGGAGGAGTATGACGAGAAAGAGGGCCTTGAGCTGGGCAGATTACAGTGAGCAGCAGCGGGTCGAGTCAATAGGATTGAGTGGTAAGCTGCCGTTGACCTGTGGGCGCCAGACAAGTCCTCCTGAAGACAGACCTGAACTTTAGATTACAGGCCGTTCTCGGTTGGCGGGCGCATCATATGACTCCCAGGATCAAAGTCTGATGTCTGTGGGAGATTGGGGACTGTGGGAGCACATTGTAAGGAGTGGGTGATTGTAAGCTGAGACTTATTATTAGTCAAAACCATTAATTGGCTTATCTGTTTCCAGAAAGTAAGTACAGACGTCGCAAAACTAGAGATTTATGGGATATCGGGTTATTTGTTGGATGAGACATTTATATAGGCCTGTCTGCATGTGTGTATTTGCGTGTGTGCGAGTGTGCTGTGCTTGCAGGAATGTCGGTTAATTACTGTGTTCTCTTATAAAACCGGATAGTCCAGACAAGGCTTGGGCGATATCAATTGTTTTAATACGGTAAAACCTCTCCCCACAACATCACGGCTTACGGTTCAACCTTAAAAAAAAGAAATCGTATAATTAAGCAAAAGTGCCCTGTGCTGCTGTGCTTTCTTCTGCCACAGGGTGGAAGCATTATTTCCCCATTCATGTTTCCTACTTAACAAATCAATTATAAGGCTACTAAGCATGTAAGAGTAATAGACTAGTAATTATGACATTCATAAGCTTGCTTTTTGTAACTTTGCGATATCAAGCTAGGCTAGGACTAACGTAACATCCCCAGACAAATGTAGCATATGCGTATTAGTCTGGAACCTCTCTGTTTATTTTCAATTTTCTGTTTTTTAAGATCAGCCCAAAACTCCTCTGGACGCAATTGGACGGGCATACAACTCATTTGAGTAACGGAAAATGTGAACTAGCACTGAGTGAGCGACAAAAAGGGACAAAACCATTAAGTGCAGTTGTTAGTTCTTCTTTTAGAATAAATCCGTTTATTTTTTTGATTCTACACAATGAGAAGCCTCAACGTCTGCTGAGGTGCTCCGAGGCAGTTGGAGGTTTTGGACCTCCGTCAGTATCTACAGACAGACTGCATGACTTGAGGCCGTTCAGGTAGAGGACTCTCACCTGTGTCGATGACACCAGGGTTGGAGTTGAACCACGTAGGTAGGACCAGGCCACTGAACGTGGAAAAGCCCAGAATGAGGAGGTTCCTGGAGGAGTTCAGGTCCACGTACTGCATGAGGCAGAGACAGGCATTATAATATGAATGTAAATAATAATGACAATAATATTTATCTAGATAATACAGTATATATATAAATATAAAAATGTATATTTGATATATAATGCCAAATGATGTAATGATCCCCACATCATACTACTAATAGACAGAAGAAGTGAAAGTGATAGTAGATATTTTTTGGAAGAAAAAGAAGGGAGGAAGAGAGCATGAGGGAGGGGATGCAAGAGGGCAGTGAAAGAGGGAACATTTGGGAAAGAATGCAAACAAAAAACGTGATTCTAGCGACCAAAATGTATGAATACACAGTAAGGAGACGAGAGGTTAACAGAGTAACAGGAAGAGCAGAGAATATCAAAATCAACCAAACTTATTGACCTCAGAAAAAACCTTATTTGGTTTGTTTAACTCCACTGTAAGCCTCTTTCCCCCAACCTGGTTTCTGTTGCGATAGACTGCCTCATTCCCCAGCTTAAACATCATGTGGTGATCCACACGTACCATAGGTTACCATTCAAATATGTTCCAACTCCAATGTTTGCATTTTTCGAGTATCGGTGCTGTTATATATCTTGGACTGGATGTGGTTCGAACAAGGTGTTAATGGTTCTGTTCTCACACTCTCATGAGCTGAAATGAAATTATAATGGCTCCGATTTTATCGTCTTAAACTAGCAAGGTATTGTTTCTTAAATATTAGATCTTCTCTTCACTGTTTGGATACAGACAATACTATTGTGACTGGAGAAGTCCAAACAATGTCTGAACGCAGTTCAAGCAGAGAGAAACATTTAATGTAAACAGCACTGAAGACTAGAGATCACCACAACCTGCTGCTTTGAACACATGGAAATATCTTACAGAAGACAAAAGACCTTCATTTTATGAAGCCTGCAGCGTCTATGTTTACGTTTGACTTGGCACATGGCGTGGGTCTGTGAGCATCCAAAGTACAGTTGATTAGTTCGACACCGGAGAAGCAGAGGCAACCAAACTATTCCACGAAGGAAGCCTAGCAGTTGGTAGTGGCCACTGGGAAGGCTGGTAGCCTGATCCATCCATCAAACGTCTGGATTGACACTCCCACTTGTGATGTCACTATGTCCCAGCGCAGGGCAGAATTTGAAAGGGCTTTTACTGGCTAATCACACTCACACCTGATGGTAATATAGGGGCCCTTTATATATCTACCTGAAGGTTGGATATTCCCACAGCTGCAATCATTCCAAACATCACCAGGAACATCCCTCCAATAACAGGCTCTGGAATGGTGATGAAGACTGCTCCGAATTTTCCGAAGATTCCCAGAAGAATCATCAGGATTCCCGTGGTCTGAAGAACGAGTCGACTGCCAACCTGAGACAGAACAGGACAGCGGGATGGGTCAGGGGTCGGGCAGGGCCTCTGTTGTGGAATCCCCTCAACCTCAAGTTGAACGGATTTGGTGTTCTTCTGCTCTTTGTGGTTCCGCATGGTTTCCGATATAAAATCACTGATATTATGAATACACTCCTGTGTTTGCTCACTATTTTGGTGTATGAAATAATTAATGTTGTTTATTTGTACAGATCTATTATAATTATTCTTATTATTTAACTAAAAACATATTTTAATATTTTTACGACCATTGTCATTGTACTGCCGTTGTTATTGGCACCTTCGTACTGTTTGGAATGAGAACATTTGACCGAACTTTTGGAGAGTGGATACCACATACAGTATGGTTTTTTCCCTGGTTTATCAATAAAATGTCACATATGTTGTTTCATGTATGTAAAAACAGGCCATATCTTATAGGCGAGCATTAAGGGTTCAAAATACATAGACAGCAATTGTAGAAAATTCACATTTCCAATCCACATCTGGATGTACTAGAATTGAATGCGGACGACAGCTATTGCGCAGCAAAACTTTGGCAGGCCCCGTGAATCCATCTGTTTGAGTCGAGTGAAATCAAACACAGGGAACCTTTGCAGCACGGTTCAGCCAGCCCTTCTCCCAGCCACAAACTCTCTTTGCGGCTAAGTGATACATACTTGTATTTTCCCTGTGAAATGACAGGTCAATGCCTTTGTATTCAACATGTTCAAACTGACTTATTTATTCAGCGTTTCGTTATTTCGCACATGATGCTAAATGTGTGCTGTCCGAGTGTGTTTCCTGCCCTGCTTCTTCTTTTTTTGTAACCTGATTTTATCTTGTTTTATACTTCTTCTTGGCCAAGTCGCTCTTTGCAAAAGAGGTTATGAACCACATAACCTTACCTGGTTAAATAAGGTTAAACATAAAAATTGTTCGTCGGGAAAGAACCCCGTTCTAGAGACATTTCCAAAGGGCAATCGACCCTGCTGAAATGCCTGTATGTTAAAAGGTGCCTGTATGTTAGAAGATG